>NW_028263387.1:23224035-23528618 GCF_051168715.1 Poecilia mexicana
AGACGCTTTAAAGTAGAAAAATCATTCCTGCCTCCAAACAGAAAGACTCCAGCTGGTCGACTGAGGAGATTAATCCAGGATCAGAAAGATCATTTCTACTTTCCTGATTTGAGAAACTGAGATATTTTCTGCTGACTGAAACTAATCAAGCCTGATCTTATAGTTTCAGCTTTATGCTGGTTTTTGTTGGGGTTCGTCTTTATGGAAGTAAATATGTGTTTATATATTTTCATTGTTAGTTATAATAAGTTTATTGTTGTTTTATAATTATTTTTTAAACTCATTGAACACAGACATGCCTAATTTTTGGAAGGGTAATATGGGAAAGTCATGAATAGTTTACTTTATGAAAGAAACTCAACACACATCTTTCACTAATTACCAGATTTCTGATGTTTTTCCTCTTATAACAAACTGATTTTATTGAAAAGTTGCTTTAAAAAGAGGTTCAGCAAATGCAGTGAACGGAAACAATCTGTTTTACTGTTGCTGTACTTATTCATGACCACAGGGTGGCAGTAGTGATCTTTTCTAAACAATTATTTTTCTTTTAATCACCAGGAGTCCAGTTATTTTTCATATTGTGACTGAAGTTGTTCCTGATGTCCTGCTGCCTCTCCTCCTCCTCTTCCTCTCTCAGGATGAAGATGATCTCCCTGCTGCTCCTCATCCTCAGCTCATGTCTCTGTGGTCAGTCTCCATCTTGTCTTTGTGACAGAAAGCTCTCTAGATGGAGCTGAAAGACTCCCATGTTCCAGTTCTCAGTGTGTCTGCTCCTCTCTTTCCCTCTCTGTCTCCTCAGCAGCAACATTTGTAGTGAATGTGACCCAGAGCAGCTATGAGGCAGAGGAGAACCACAGCATCACTCTGGAGTGGACCTTCACCACCAGGACTCAGGGATCCGACAGGGAACTGTTCATCATCTGTGAATTTAGAACCTCAGTGAAGAGCGGGATAATATATGTTCATCATGATGGAGTTGAGTTTCCAGATTCTCAGCATGATCAGTTTTCAGGACGAGTCCAGAGTGACAAAGACGTCCTCAGAGAAGGACGAATCAGACTCCATGTGTCCAGACTGAGGACTGAAGACTCTGGTCTGTATCTGTGTGACGTGGAAACTGAAGATGGATTCGGCTCTGGAAGATGTCGACTCAACGTTACTGGTGAGTTTAGATATTATAAATATTTTTTTATACTCATAGTTCAAATCCTGACTCCTGTGTTGATGAACCAACATCTTCATCTTCATCATGAATCCTCCTGGATGTCAGTTTCCAATAAATACTAATAAATATTTCTGGTTTCTCTCCAGCAGCTGCTGATCAGATCCAAACTCAGAGACCAACTTTGACTCCAGAACCAGAGAGAGGAAGATGGATCATCATCTTCATCACTGTGGGACTGATAGCAGCTCTGATGGCTCTAATAATTTTGATTATTTGTTTTAGGAAGAAAAGAAGGACAAACAAAACTAATCATTTTACAAATGTAGATAAAAAAAACAAAAACAAATCAGATCACAGGGATGTTCACTTTACATTTGTTTAAATTTATGAACCTTCAGCTTCCTCTCTCAGCTCCTTCAGACTAGCCAGCAGCAATTAGCAAACACCTGTGGATCTGCATTTCTGCTGAACTGATTATATGAGCTACTTTTCAGTTCAATACTCCTAATAACTGTTTTAAATGGCACAATGAAGGAGCATTGTTGTGACAACATGCTGAAAGTCAGAGTGTCAGAAAGATTAGCAGCTTCTAAAGAGACAGAGGCAAAATTTCAAGGTGTTAAAAGACATTTGACTTTGCAATTTAAGTCATGTCATCATTTTCATAACTGAAGGCAACATAGTTACTTGATTGTGTCATAAAATGTCACAATGTGCCTGGAGAATATATAATAATGTATATTCTCCATAATAATGATGATTCATTGAGTCGTTTATTGTTATTGTTTCAGTTTCAGTTTTAAATAATTTAAAAATGTTTCTGGACTCAACCAGAACCATTGATCAGTCATTGTGTCTAAATGCTGAATCAGCTGATCGCCTCTCACCTGGAACGTTGGCTGGAGAAACTCCAGCAGCTCCTGACCCACTGAGGGACAAGGCTGGAAAGAAAATGGATGGATGGACTCACAGGTATATCTAAACAAATAGTTTTATTAATATGTTGTGAAACTGAACACACAAAGTCTTTTGAAGAGGTTATTGTAAAATTCAATATTTCACTATTTTCAGGTGAAATCAGGATTCATTTTAAAGTGAAGATTTTTATGTTAATTTATGAGATTAACATAAAACATGACATGAAAGTGTTTTGCTTTCCTTTAACATAAATATTTACCTTTAATGCTTATTTCTTTGTTGAAAAGGTTTGAACATAAATGTTTCATTACAGAATTGTTACTTTCAGAGTTTTCTCTTTAAACTTAAAGTTTCAACTCAAAACTTGTCATGATTCATAATTTTGACCAACTGTATTTTTGGTGTGTATGTGTGAATGGTTGTGGTTTTATACCATATAATGTGCATGAATGTGTTACAATGAGCTGCTGAACTGAATTTCTTTTTTTGATCAAATTTTGTGAAGTATCTGAAGCTCTCAATAAAAAAATATTTTTATTTCAGTTGTGTCTCCATCTTGTTCCAACTTGACAGAATCTCTCACTGTTTGTTTCACATTAAATAAGGATTCACATTTTACCTGCATGAGGTTCAGTCTGGTTATCACCTTATAGACATTAATGTCAGATTGTTTCTAGTTCAGTTCATCTTAACCCTCCTGTTATGATGCAGGTCAAATTGACCCACAAACATTATTGCTGTACCTCAGAAATGAACATAACAGGAGAGTTAAAGCTTCCATCACATTTATTAACAGGCTGACAAAATGTTTTATACCGACAACATAAAATAAGTTTTGTTTTGACACTACGCCATCTGTTGGTGAAAAGTCACCACAACAACAACATACATTGTTTTATATAATAGAGACAGATTAGAAAATATTTATTTTGGTGGAATAAGAAAAAAAAGTTTAATATCAATGTTACGACTGGCTCAGAGTCGTAACAAAAACAGGAGACCATGCTGCAGTTAAAGTGCGTACAAATTAATATTTATTAACAAAAACAACAGTGGATTGTGGATATCAGTATCAGTGGTGTAATTCAAATGCTTGGGTGTGTTGTATGAGTGCATATGGAAGTGTTGAAGTGCCAAAACGAAGACAAACTCAAAAGTACAAAAGGAGGGGAGCTGAGGCCTGGTAACAAACACCACAGCAGCAGAGTGGATGCTGAGGGAGACGCAGAAGACGGAGACAGCCAGGTTCAAGTACTCTGTTCTCTAAATGAACAAATCAGCAGCACCTGCAAAGGGGAGGAGCACAAAGACAGACAAGACCTGCAACCCAGGCCCACAAGGCCCAGGGCCGTAACAATCCAAAACAGAAAAATCAGATTTTTTTAATGTGTTTGTAAATGATCAAATGAGCCATCATTTAATGCAGGTGTGCGAAACCAGGGTGAGAACTAAAACATGCAGGACGCCGGGCCTCCAGGACCGACTTTGGACACCCCTGGTTTAAAACATTTCTACTCCACCAGAGTAGCATCACTGTTGCCTTGCAGCAAGAAGGTTCTGGGTTCAATTCCCAGCCCTGGTCTTTCTGCATGGAGTTTGCATGTTCTCCCTGTGCATTATGGGTTTTCTCCAGGTACTCTGGTTTCCTCCCACAGTCCAAAAACATGACTGTCAGGTTAATTGGTCTCTAAATTCTCCCTAGGTGTGTGTGCATGGTTGTGTGTCCTATCTGTCTCTGTGTTGACTGGCGACCTGTCCAGGGTGACCCTGCCTCTCGTCCAGAACGTTAGCTGGAGAGGAACCAGCACCTCCTGACCCCACTAAGGGACAATGGTATATAGAAAATGGATGGATATTGGTCTCAAAATAATTAATCTATCACTTTCCAATTTCTTTTTATCAGAACTTCAGTTTAGATAGTTAGAGTCAATAAAACCTGAGTAGATTAACCTGGAGATAAAAATCAAGTGTAACATCATGTCTTCATGCAGGAAGACACAGAGGGACAAATTCAGACACACGTCCAGTAGATCTTAATGCACCTGGGCCAACATGACTGCAGGGTGTGGGATGGTGATGTTTCTGTACAAACTAATTTAAACTGCGTCACGTCTGCCGTCTGAAAGAGAAAGTGAACAACGCAGCTTTTCCTTTCTTATCTAAAATTAGTGCAACAGATAAATTTTTGTTTTGATCTTCAGCTCAAAAAATTCACCAAAATGAATCATTTGATCCATCTGATTAAAATAAAACAAGTCATTTCTTAAGAGTCACTTTCTGATGTTTCTTCATGTCTTTGTAACGACCAGCTATAACTACTGCTGTGAACTATATGAGTTAGTGGCTGCAACTCTAGAGGTCATAACACAAAGCAGTAAGTTTTTAACTAAGTCAACATGAATCCATTTAACCCATTTTATCTTCTCTCTACAGCTGCTGATACATTTTAGGATCATTTTAAAATCCTCACCTTGTTTTTTACTTCCTGCTTGGTTTTCCTCTGAGCTGCTCCACCTTTATACTCCATCTGTCCTCTGAGGTCAGCAGGTCAGATTCTCCTCATGCAGGAATCCACAGACCAAACCTTTTACATCTGATCTATAATCTATATTTATTGATCTCATTGGTAAAGTTTTCAAGGGATCAGTTTCCTCAAGGCTGCAGGTCAGGTGATGTTAATCTACAGTAGGATTCTGCATGACTGAAGGATTGATGGGTTGGTTCAGTGAACTTCCTGTTCAGACAGGAAGTTCACAGCAGATGTTCCTTTTGCTAACAAAGAAAAACAAACTAACATGTTTTACTGATGAAGGTGTGAAGATGTGATTTTACCTCAATTTCTGTAATTCTCATTTATTTTTATTCACATTTATTTTATTTGAACTTATTTAATATTAAAAATTTTATTCTCTATACAACATTTTTTTTTAGATTTCATCATCAATTAAATATAATTGTTTGTTTTTATCACTTTTTTGTCTCATTATTAAACGACAAATTCAGGATTTTTTACAGTTTTTTTTCTCCCTCCTTTGTTTGATACAGATGTATGAAGCTTTCATCCATCCGTCTAATTTTTAGGTGTTTTATTTAAAAATGTATTTTTTTTAAGACTCCTGAGGAAATCCCTTAGACCAGGGGTGGGCAATCCAGGTCCTCGAGGGCCGGTGTCCTGCAACTCTTAGATGTCTCCCTGGTCCAACACGCTTGAATCCAAAGGCTGACTCGCCTCCTAAGTGCAGTCAAGTTCTCCAGAGTCCTGCTAATGGCCTCATTATTTGACTCAGGTGTGTGAAGTACAAGTAGAAGTAGAGACACATCTAAAAGTTGCAGGAGACCGGCTCTCGTAGCGTGGAGCTGGCCACCCCTGCCTTAGACTCATCACTCTGCTCATGTGATGGGAAGTTTTGGATCTTGGGCCAAATGGCTTTTAATTTATTATCAACTGGAGACACAATTTGCTTAACTTGGCGAATATGAAGGTTTTCTATATTTTAATTCTTCTGCTGACCAGCTAACGTTCTGGGTGAGAGGCGGGGTCACCCTGGACAGGTCGCCAGTCTGTGACATACATAATTTTATTACAGATACATAAAGTCATTGCATGTTATTAATCATCAGATCCTTTAATGTATTTGTTCTCTGATGAATGTTTGAGTTTGAAGTCATGAACTAATTCTGTTTGCTTTTTCCTTGAAGTATTGAAATGATGGGGATTGTTTTCTTTTACAAATATCAAACTAAATCAAACTGTAACTTTTGACTTGTTGGATCAGGGAAGCTAATTGATTAATTATTAAATGAAAAGTCAAATGAATCATAATTAAAGGAAATTAAAGGACACTAAGACCATCAGAAAGGCTTGGATGTAAAGTGTCTGTCTGACTGCATTCTGCTCCTTTATCTAGAAATAATGAACTTTTATGGTTTAATTACCATAAACGTTCTTTATTTAATTAGGATGGATACTGTCTACATAGATCTACAAAAAAGTGTGTCCTTCGCGGCGCAGTGTGCTGCTGTATGATAGACAGAATGGATCAGGAGAGGAACTGCAGACCCGTTAGAACCTACAGAACCAGACATCAGCGACTCTTCATCCTCAATCATCTCCTGAGGCTGATATGGTGCAGAACATTTTATGATTGATTAAGTTTCTTATTGTGATTTTAGTTGACTATTGTGGTTTGATTATTTGCTTAGGATGTCAAGTTTGGATGATATTTAATAAATAATATTAAATATAGGTTTATTAATCCTATAAATTCAGTAAAATGTTCTTCAAATGAGTGTAAATGCATAGCTTTGAGTAGATTTTATTTTGATTTCCGGGGCAGCAGATCACACTGGGACTGTGTCCACAGCTGCTTGTGTCTCATTAATGTTAGCAGATGTTGGCAGGCATGATGTAACCTTGAGATTCTGTTTCAAACTGAGTTTATACACCTCTGGAAAAACTTAAAAGTTTCTCTGATTTTACTCATTATATATGTATATGTTTGAGTAAAATGAACATTGTTCTTTTATTCTATGAATTACTGACATGTCTCTTAATTTTGTTTGTGAATGTATGTAAATAAGCAGTTAGTTTTAGAAAACTGGACCAACAAATATCTTCTCTTGGGTCTTAGCCCTGCTGGGGGCTGAGCACCCCTAAAGGTCAGATCCTAGAATCGCCCCTGGCCGTGCTATTTCTTCTATGCGTTTCCAGTTACAGACGGTCGAGGATTCAAACCAAAGGTTGTTGGCAGCTTTCAGCACACAGGAGAATTCAACCCCCAGCGTTTCTGTTCGCTTTGCTTTGTCAGCTCCTCCTATTGCAACTCATTCCACAGATTCTCACGGAGCAGGGAGGGGAAACTCCCTGCTTCCGGACGAGTCCTGCTTCATGCCCTGCAACAGGGGAGGGAGAATGTAATGAATGTTCGGCAATAGGAGGAAGAGGAGCTCCTATTGCAGAAGTTTGATCACTTGACCGTCTCCAACTGGAAGCGTATAAAAGAAATAGCAGAGCAGAAATAGTTTTTCAGTCTGTTGGTTTAGATCTGGTCTGTAGCTTTAGAGATCAGTAGCAACGTCATGCAGAGACCTGGACACATCGGATGAAGCAACAAAATGCTGAGGCTGATAAAGAAGAAAACTAACCAAGTAAGTTCTTTTAATATTTTATATGGATCTGCTTGTCTACAACTTAAAGTTAGTTGAAAAAAAATACTTAAACGTTTCTTGTGAATACATGTAAAACACAACAATTAAGAATTAAAATTATGTTTTCCAGGTCACATGTCTGTAATAATAACTTTTAATCTTCTGCAACTTGTTTTTCTATCTTATCCGTTCTAGTAGCTGAATGTTTGTGTCTCCTGTCAGACACTTTTGTCCATCATGTCTCATAGCTCTAGATTTGTCACCATCCTGTTCCAAATGGTTTCACATGGATGAAGGAGTGAACTGATGCTGGATTCAGAGCAGACTCAGTTCACTCCTTCACTCAGGATTCACCAGAGACAATCCTAGATACAAACATCTTACCTGAAGAGAAGAAATGGATCGTTGCTCAGTGGGTCAAAGTTCTGCTTTCAGATGAAAGTAAAGTTTGTATTTCATTTAGAAATGAAGGGTCAAGAGTTTGGAGGAAGAAAGAAGAGAACCAGAAACCATGATGATTAAAGTCCAAACTAACTGAATAGAAATAAACAGATTTTTCAGAAACCTGATATCTGTTTAGGATATTTATGTTTTCATTGATCTTATACAATTTTCTTATTGTCTGTAAACAATAATCATCAAAATTACAAGAAGGCTCAGAGAATATCACCTTCATAATAAAAGGTTCAGAAGCTGCAGAGAATGAAACGTGCCGTTGTCTTACTGCTGTATAGTTTTATTGCCACAAGGTGGCAGTAGTGATCTGTATCTAAATAAACTTAATTCTGTAGCAGGAGTCCAGTTGTTCCTCATATTATGACTGATGTCCTGCTGCCTCTCCTCCTCCTCTTCCTCTCTCAGGATGAAGATGATCTCCCTGCTGCTCCTCATCCTCAGCTCATGTCTCTGTGGTCAGTCTCCATCTTGTCTTTGTGACAGAAAGCTCTCTAGATGGAGCTGAAAGACTCCCATGTTCCAGTTCTCAGTGTGTCTGCTCCTCTCTTTCCCTCTCTGTCTCCTCAGCAGCAACATTTGTAGTGAATGTGACCCAGAGCAGCTATGAGGCAGAGGAGAACCACAACATCACTCTGGAGTGGACCTTCACCACCAGGACTCAGGGATCCTACAGGGATCTGTTCATCTGCTGCAGCTTGTTGGCTCCTCATCGTCCTCTAGTTCTCTATCAGGTCCATGAAGGTGATGAGTTTCCAGAGTCTCAGCATGATCAGTTTTCAGGACGAGTCCAGAGTGACAAAGACGTCCTCAGAGAAGGACGAATCAGACTCCATGTGTCCAGACTGAGGACTGAAGACTCTGGTCTGTATCGATGTGGAGTGAAAACTGGAGATGGATTCAACTCTGGAACATGTCGACTCAACGTTTCTGGTGAGAAGAAATAATTTTATCTGCTTGTTCAAATCCTGATTCCTATATTGATTAACATCTTCATCTTCATCATGAATCCTCCTGGATCTCAGTTTTCATCAAATATTAATAAATATTTCTGATTTCTGTCCAGCAGCTGCTGATCAGATCCAAACTCAGAGACCAACTTTGACTCCAGAACCAGAGGAACTAGAATGGATCTTCATCTTCATCACTGTGGGACTGACAACAGCAGCAGCAGCTCTGATCGGACTTTTATATTGTCTTTTAGTGAAATGTTGTCTGCCAGGAGAAAGAGACTTTATGTTATTGATGTAGAGACAGAGAGTTTAGATAACTTTTCAATAGAAACACTTTGATCAAAAGTTACAGAAAGAGGGGAATGTAGATCAGCATCAGTACAGAAACTCTCCTTTCTCTGATGTTTATCTTCAGTAAGTGAAGGATTTTAAACTGAAATGTTACAAAGCTGCTGCTTATTATGTACCATATAATCTAAGATTATAATTTATTATTTTAGTTCAGTGTTTCAGGTTTTATCTGATTTTCTTCCTTCTGTTCATGAACCAGCAGCTGATCTCAGCTACTTTCCATCTCTGCTGCATTCTGATGTTCTGGTTCTGACCCATCTAACTGCTGGAAACACACGTTCTGGACTCAACTAGATCCTGGAACCAGAACCTGGAACCAGAACCCTGATCTGCTTTCAGCTGCAGCAGCTGATGAACCAGTGAAGCTCTGGTTCTGCTCCACTGGTTCTGGTTCTGATGGTTCTGCTGAAATAAATCCAGATTTCTTCCCTCATGTTGTCAGAACCTGATTCACTGCAGAACCTTTTAACATCAACATGAGCTGCAGCTGTTTGGACTCAGCAGAACCAATCCAGCCGCTGGATCTGACCTCAGACCAGTTCTACCATCAGGGTTATACTGGAGCGCCACCTGGTGGTGGAGTTAGGAACTGTGAGCTCATAGAGCTGAAGGTCTGAGTGACGGACTGACTGGATCAGTTCAGATTCATTTGTTCTGGTTTTATGTTTTTACCACCAGAATCTCTTCAATTCTTTGTTAAAGTTTTATCATCAGTGTTAATCCCAATTGTAATTTTTATTTGTATTATTAAAAATGATCAAATAAAAAAACTATGCTGTTTTTCTTTTCTTTTCTATATTAACATTAAAACACAAGCTTTTATAATTATAACATCAGTAATTGGATGCAATAATTACAAGTCAACTTGGATAATAATTTCTATCTGTTCTCATGAATTTTTCCTAAATGAGTAAAAAATCCTGGCAAATAACTCAATAAATATTTACATCTTAATCTCTTGGTTTGGAGCAAATGTCAGAGTTTCTGATTCTTTAGTTGTTTCTCCTGAACATCTTTACTGAACGTCTCTGATGATTCAGTTACATTTAATCACAGGCTGACCTGAACATCCAACATTTATTAACTCTTTAATTCCTCATCCTGGATCCAGATATTGAACCTGAAGCTGCTTTGATTGGAGGAGAAATCATCAGAAGAAGAAGACGGAGGAGCTGATGGTATCGATAATTCACCAATATTAACTTTCTCATTTATTAGAGCCACGTCAGCTTTGAACGCTTTTACACTTAAGAGGAACCTGAAGTGAAAACGTTAAAAAGGAGGGTCAAAGTGCCCAGGATGCGTTCAGGTACCCTCGGACGTTTAAATAATTAGAGATAAATGAAACAGGTTACAAAAAAATAACAGAGCAAAAATTAAACGGTTCAGCAAAAACAACAGATGTGTCTCAATAACTATTTTATTAAAACCTACAGTAAGAAGATCAGTCTATTCGTTTCTCATGGAATCAGTTTGACCAAGGCGTCCTTAAAGGCATCATCACTCCGGCTGTTGATTTTAAAAAGTTCCTCTCTCACACGGACTGCAGCAGATGGATGAAGTTCATGTCTCAGAGTTTCTGGGTAAGTCTGATTTATTTATTCATTTTAGTTGAGAAGCAGCGATAACTCAGCAGATCCTCTGCAGAAAAACAGACGAGTTTCTTCAGCAAAGTCATTCCAGCTCTGATAAAACCTGCAAACGGTTTGCTTTTAAATGCAGCATAGAGGTCAGAATATTAGTTAGAACAACCTGATCTTAGATCTGCTTTATTTTATTTTCAAAACTTATCAGCGGACTGAGGTGATGAAGAAGATCCAACTTCTCCTTTCTGCAGTTTTCCTTTTAGTTTCAGAGTCTGAAGGTTTTAATTCATAGTGATAAACTAAAAAAAACAGTTTTTATCATTCAGTTGTAGAGCTTTTGATGCACGTGTAGCTGAGTTTTAACGGTCTTTCAACGTAGCGGAACCAATGACAGTTAAACGGTTGGTTCTCCATGTTGAAGCAGCTACAAAGTGATTGGTTGGTTTTCTTTAGTAGGCGGGACATGTTGCTCCGCCCTTTTAATTCACAAGGTTTCATATTAACTGGTGACAATATATGGAGGTTGTTTAATGAAATAACAAGAGATGAGTACAAACGTGAAAATGAAAATATGAATGAATAAAATTTTGATAAAATATTTCATCAGAAAAAACAGAGAAGCTTGATGAAGCAGATCTATATGAACAGATCTATCTTTACCTTCACCAAGTTAAACTCATGTAGCAACAGTCTGATCTCAGCTGATATAATAATATTATTTTCTATCATTTAATGACATAAACTCCATATAATCCAGAATGAAGCATTAAAACAAAGATAAACAGTTAAAGGTTTATGTTAATAAGACTGAATGAATCTGTTTACAGAACAGATTCATTCATTTGATTCAGGTTTTATTGAATAAACCATTAGTCTCCTCTATGATGAATATTCAGTTATGGGTCTGAATAGACAGAAATGAATAATGGATCAGTTTTAGATAAACTAGATGATCAATATCTGCGTTTGAAATTGGTTTAACTTTTGAAAATGATCAATCTCTTTTATGTAATGAATAATAAATAAACACACTAAGGCAAATTAACATAATTTATGCCGCAATAATAGTAGAATAACTAAACAGAACTTTTCTTCTGCCTTCTGAGTTTTTTAATTATTCTGATTTTTCCATTTTAGTCAAAACTTGAAGTATTAGACATTTTAATTAATTTACAGATTTATTTTATTTTACTGCTAAATCTTTTTTGATGAATTTAAATAAAGAATTTAATATTAAATAAATGTTTTTCAAATAATGAACACTTCACAGATCATAGAAGCAGTGAATTATGGGATTGTTCAGCTTTAGTTTGTAACTTTGTCATTAATAGAGAAAGAATAAAATCACAAACTCCTGCAGATTTTCAGGTATATGATTAATGATAATTAATCTCCATAATAATAAAGAAGTTTCTGCTCTAAAATCAGAGGAAATTGAAGCTGCTGCTGTATTTTATGGCCACAAGGTGGCAGTAATGCACTTTTTATTTTTACATGTTTTCCCGCCTTTTCCCTACTGTATTATAATCTTGGTGGGTCACCAGACTTTACTTCCCCTCAACCAACAGGCTGATGTATAAATATGATCTTATACACCAGTAACTGAGGCAGTAAATATGAATTAAGTTAGGTTTATAGTGACCCATTGAGGTGGACGAGGTACAAACTGGTTGGGTCGTCCCTGAACCTGTTAGTCTCATGTTATTATTTCCATATTATGATGTCGGCTTTTGCACGTCAGAACTTTTGTGACTTTAAAAAAAAATTAAAACATGGTAGACTGACCTACTGACCCTGACACTGAGCTTAACGGGTTTCTGGAGGAAAAATGTTTTACCATAAAAGACTCAAAGAAACTTTAATCACAAAACTAGAAAGTTGAGGAGTTTCTACCTGATGAATCTAAAAGTCAGACAGTAGTTGTTCCTTGTAACGACTGATGTTGTTCCTGATGTCCTGCTGCCTCTCCTCCTCCTCCTCTTCCTCTCTCAGGATGAAGATGATCTCCCTGCTGCTCCTCATCCTCAGCTCATGTCTCTGTGGTCAGTCTCCATCTTGTCTTTGTGACAGAAAGCTCTCTAGATGGAGCTGAAAGACTCCCATGTTCCAGTTCTCAGTGTGTCTGCTCCTCTCTTTCCCTCTCTGTCTCCTCAGCAGCAACATTTGTAGTGAATGTGACCCAGAGCAGCTATGAGGCAGAGGAGAACCACAGCATCACTCTGGAGTGGACCTTCACCACCAGGACTCAGGGATCCTACAGGGATCTGTTCATCTACTGTGAAGCGAACACAGATCATGGAGTCTTTGTTCTCTATCAGGTCCATGAAGGTGTTGAGATTCCAGATTCTCAGGATGATCAGTTTTCAGGACGAGTCCAGAGTGACAAAGACGTCCTCAGAGAAGGACGAATCAGACTCCATGTGTCCAGACTGAGGACTGAAGACTCTGGTCTGTATCTGTGTGACGTGAAAACTGGAGATGGATTCAACTCTGGAAGATGTCGACTCAACGTTACTGGTGAGAAGAAAGTAATGGAAATGTTTTCCAATGAACAGTTAGAAACTGACATTTATATCCATGATAAACATAATTATCTTAAAGTTAAAACTTCTTGAGTAAGTAAATAATTTCTTTTCTTTTCCAGCAGCTGCTGATTATCTCCAAACTCAGAGACCAAATTTGACTCCAGAACCAGAGAGACGGACACATATCATCTGGATTAAAGTAGCAGCTGTGATATTTGTGATTATTCTAGTTGTAGTTCTAATTTATACTCATAGGAGAAGCAAGACGTCTTTTAACTCAACAGACTCACACTCAGGCATGGAGCTATAGGGCTGGCTGGGGGAGCCGCTGCCCCCGGATGGGGCCCGGGTCTGGAGGTGCCAGGGAGGAATGGTGTCAAGTCGCTTAAATGTTTGATAATAGACGGAGAAAGTGCGGCCTCGCCTGTTGAGAAAGGTGTTGACAGCATAGGTGCTCTATGTCATTGTCTGCTTGATGATTATTCAGATTCTTCTGCTTGACTTGGACTGGATGGTTTAATTACCTTTCTTGGTATCAGAACTAGAATTAGGTTTTAAAATTATTTGTCCAACCTGAGCATCTCTAGTCCTACAGACTTTTTGGTGCAGCTGATGATGTTTCAGTTCTTATTACCAACAAATCCTGCCTCACAAATCATTTAGACTCATAAAACTGACATTTTCAATCATCACATGTCTAATTTTATTACAGATACATAAATAATGTATTTTTCTCTGATGAATGAGTCTAAAGTCAAGCACTAACTCTGCTTTTCAGTACAGAAAAGATGGGGATTGTTTAATTCTCTGTTCATTTGTCTGTTTGCTACACCTAGAAAACTTCCAGCCTTCACTGTCTTCACAAAATGCATCTATCAAGGTCAGGCTGCTCAGTCAGAAGAGAGACTGAACTAAACAATGATTTACTTCTGTAACCAGAGAGAAACTGATGAGCTGATTGACTTTGTCAAACCATGAAAATCTGATGAACATGAAAAATGAAAATAGTTTTGGAGATGAACTGTTCATGAAGACAGAACTGCAGAACTGAATCTTACAAACTGTATTAGGTGTGTCAGACTTTGTGAAGTTGCAGAATACAGACTAAAGGTCAAATGTTTTAATGAAGTCAGATGAAGTATTACTGTAGGAATGTGTTTCCCAGGATCTGAACAAAGATGAAAATCATCAAATTCTGTCATGTTATGATGTGTAATAACCCTGCTTCTTGAAGCACATTACTATGAATGTGTTAGTTGTGCTGAATCAGGTAATTTCAGCTGAAGTGAAGTGAGTTACTGCTGGAAACACATAAAGCCTGCAGGCAGTAATGAGGAAGAGAGAAACATTAAGTCACACAAACTTTAACATTGATTCATATCTTCAGAACGGCTACCAGTGTTTGCAAAGAAGATGAGAAAGTTTATAGTATTTTATAAACTTATTTTATCTTATAGTCCTTTGGAAGGAATACAATTTTTTTTGAATTTACAGTTTAATCTTTCTTTTATCTGAAACTGACTGAGGTGTTTTTATTGACTGCAAAGCTAATTTGGTTCAAAACTAGTAACACATAAAACAATAACAGACCCATTAAAATGGTAAATTATAAAAACAAACAACTGGCTTTTCCAAGAGGAGCTCAGCCTCAGACATGTCAGTTTATCATTTTCACCAACGGATCCTCCTTCCTGCTCATGTGGACCAAAAATGTTCCTTTGTATATTTACACAGGAAAGTTTACTTTCAGGACCAGGCAGGAATCCTGTCCTGATTCCTGTATTGTAGAAAGGCAATACAATCACTTTGTTGCTGTGACTGATATAATGAGCTGCTGATGCTCTTGATCTGACAGAGATTTGTTCAAACATCTCTGTGAACAAAAGAATCATTCTGCATTAAGTGAACTTCAGTGACTGCAGGAGCAGAAATCATCTGTTGGTCTCTGATAACAGCCATGTGAGGTGAAGGCAGGAGCTTCATAGAAACAGTTTCAACCATCAGTTCAGGCATCAGTTACACAAACTGTCTGTGGTCTGATGAAGCTGAAGTGGAAATGTTTGACCATGATGACCAAAGTTACATTTGGAGGAAGAACTGGGATGCTGGTGACATCCTAACTGTGAAGCATAGTGTTGGCAGCATCATGCTGTGGGACTGTTTTGCCGCAGGAGGAACCGCTACAATAATAACTTCAAGTATTTTGTTTCATTTATTTCAACTGAAACACAGGGTTCCTTTAAATCCAGACTAAAATTCACCTGTTTACAGTTATTCTTGAATCATAATAAATGCTCATGACCAACATATTTGATGTGTATTGATGATTGATGAAGTGTCAATGTTTCAATTATTATTGACCAAAAGCAGCTCTGAATAGGCTGAAGTAGTGATTCAGCTCAGACACTACAGAGGTTTAAAGATAAAACTCCTGTCAGCACCACAGAAGAAAAAGCTCAGAGAAAACAAACATCTCCAGTAAAACATGAAGCTACAATAAAGAAACCAGATCAAATAAACAAGGTGACCTGCACATGACTGCATCTCTAGTTAGTTTTCAACCAGTTTTCAGATTTTAAAGCTTCTAATCAATTTAACCTGACATGAGATGTCAATGTGATTAATGACTGCAGGCCTCTGATGCATTCAGAGGCGTACAGAAGTGAAACCAAACAAGGATAAAAAGTGAGTCTATGACTCCCTGCAGGGAGCGACTGTAATTAATACAGACACAGCAAAACCCTGCAGACCAGGGAAACAGTTTGTCTCCTGATTTTGACAAGGAAGTAAAATCAGGAGACTTTGTCTTTTCTCTGAATGCTTTCATTTGGAGAAAATACTTCAGTTTTGATTCAGTGAAGGTGTAAAAAACAATCTTTATTACAAGAAGCCTGCAGTGAGGCCTGTCACAATAAGCAAAAAATCAATGAATCACATGATAAGCCTGTTTTTGAAGTACAAGTGAACTGTGGTTGTTGTGGTGAGTTACAAAACAGAGAGGCAGCAACTGAGTTTGATGATTTAACTTGGATCTCAGGTAACAGGTGAGCAAAAGGCTTAGAAACTAAAACCCTGGTAGCAACTGGAAAACTTGACAAAACAACACGTCTAACAAGGCAGCTTTTGCGACTGGATTTACAGCGAGGAAGACAGTCGAGGCAGAATCAGGTGGAAACAGCAACAGTTTAATCTTCTCACAGCATCAAGAACAAATCCACAGGTGAAACTGCTGCCTTAAATAATCCCAGCTGTGAAGAACCAAACCACCTTTAAATCTCAGAGGATCTCGATTCACCAAACTCCACTTATTACAATAAAATAGCTTTTACCAAATATAAACGTCTTTATTTACTTTTTATAAATATTTTATTTTTATCCTTACACCGTGAGCACGATTATGAAACACCACAAAAACCCACAAACAATCCGCCCTCCCATTTCCACAGCCTCACCCAGAACCTATGAATGGTGTCTGGACCCCCAAGCAGAATTTGTCCAACCACCCTGGAGAGGACACAGAAATACAGGTCAGTCACGGCTCCTCCACACTGAACAGTTTATGCACAAACTCTACCGTTATGCACAAACTCTACCGTTATGCACAAACTCTACCGTTATGCATAAACGCTACGTTTATGCATAAACTCTACCGTTATGCATAAACGCTACGTTTATGCATAACGGTAGAGTTTATGCATAAACGCTACGTTTATGCATAAACTCTACCGTTATGCAGATCAGGAATGGAAATTCCTGATCTGCAAGACTGTGCAGGTTTGTTGGGTTGTTTCAATGTGAAAAAATTTAGGCTGTGCAGAAAGGCTAAATATAACCTCCTTCAAAACTTGTTTCAACTGGAAAAAACACAAACCCTCACCTGAGAGGGAACCCGAGACTCAGCTGAGACTTCCCCACGTTCCCCTGCTTTTACATGAAGAAACTTCAACTCATTTATCATTTTCATAAAAAAAAATAATAAAAAAAAAATCAATGAAATTAAAACTTGGGTTGCTTGAAAAGATCAAACCAGTGACTGACTGCAAATAAGAATGGGGAACATAATGTTCAACTGAACCTTCTGAAAACAAAGGAATAAATTACATAAATGTTCAGGAATAAATGTTGGATGTGTAACAAGCTGCTGCTGCTGAATCATTTTGTAAAATTTTAATTCACTATTTACTCATTAAGCTGCTTTTAGAAATGCTCCATGTTTCTGAAACTTTAGGCTCAGTTTTCATTTACAGCAGATTCACAACCATCCAGTTTCGTGACGGGAATAAAAACTCAGAGTAAACTGATAAGTCAACAGCTGTTCTGTCATTTATACATTAGAGGAAAATTTGCATGTTGGAAAAGGAGAAAACACAGAATGTAATAAACTTTCTACACAATGTAATAAACTTTCTACACACTGTAATAAACTTTCTACACAATGTAATAAACTTTCTACACAATGTAATAAACTTTCTACACAATGTAATAAACTTTCTCCAATAGATTTAGACAAGGACAAAAAACTTCTGTTTCAGCTGAGCAGATAAATTGAGTTTTTCTCTTGAAAAACATGAGAATGTGAACATGTCTCATTAAATTTTGCTCTTCATATGTAAATGTTATAAACTATAATATAAAAAAGATAAACCTTATTTTTCATCTCAGCTATTAAGAATTTCAATCAACCAACAAAGTTAAAAAGATGATCATTTACAGAAACCTTTAATGCTGAATACAGATTGTAAACTTCATGTTGGTTCTTTGTTTATGATTTTGATCAATTATTAACGAAATATTGAATAAATTATAGATGAGCTGATCTAAGGTTTGTAGATTAAAATTTCTTTAATGATAAACTGAGTTGATGTTTGTGTTTCTAGATTTTCACTCATTAAATTATGAATAAATTATTAATGAGTTAAATTTGATTCAAAACCACTTTTCACTCAAAATTTTCCTTCAAAGTTTATAAACTTACATTTATTTTAATATGCTGGTCTCAAAATAATTAATCAGTGTATTTTAGGATTCATTTTAAAATCCTGGTCTTGCTTTAAAAGCTTTTGTTTGTTTAGTGAGTGGACACAGCCAACAGTCATACTGAAGGGAGGAACCAGAGAGAGGTCTAATAAAGTCCACCCGGTCATGTTACAGATGGTCGCTGGGCTGCAGATTTACAGCAAACTGGTTTGTCGGGTTGGTTCAGTAAACGTCCTGTGTTAAGAGAAGAAGTGGACAACACAGCATTTCAAACTAAGATGTTTTACTGACGAAGGTGTGAAGCTGGGATTTATTCATATTTAGTTTTATTTGATCTTATGTAATATTAAAAATTGTATACAACAGTTTTTTATATTTTATCATCAATAAAATATAATTGTTTTTATCTCTTATTTGTCTCATTATTAAACAAAGAATTCAGGATTTAAAAAAAAAAAATAAAAATTGTCAGCCTCCTTCGTTTGTTTCAGATGTATGAAACTATCTGAGTTTTAGTTGTTTTATTTAAAAATATATTGTTTTAAGACTCCTGAAGTAATCCCTTAGACTCATCACTCTGCTAATGTGATGGGAAGTTTTCAGAGAGACAGATCTTGGGCCACGGCTTCCAAATGGCTCTTAATTTATTATCACCTGGAGATACAATTTGCTTAACTTGGCAATCATGAATGTTTTCTATATTATAATTGTTCTGCTGTGTCCATTGTGATCTTGGCCTTAATGTCTGCCTGGAGGATTTGACAAACTTCAGCTGTCAAACTGTTTTTCTGAACACAGGTTGGTGATGGAAATGTTTGAACCCATGTGTCATATTTCTGCTGTGATATAAGGAGTCCTCTTATAGATTACCTTTCCTGACAGTTTAGTCCTCAGAATTGATAAGACCTTGGCTTTGAAAACATTTGTCCAACCTGAGCATCACTAGTACTGCAGTTTTTTGTTTTTTTTTTTTGCTGCAGCTGATGATATTTCAGCTTTTCCTCTTACTATCAGCTTTTCCACTCCAAAAGTGAAGCTGGTCTCTCCTTTCTATAATTTAGACTTATAAAACTGACATTTTCAATCATCCATCCATTTTCTAGCACCCTTGTCCCTTGGGGGGTCGGGAGGTGCCTGACTCCAGCTAACGTTCTGGGTGAGATGTGGTCACCCTGGACAGGTCGCAAGTCTGTGGCAGATTTTCAATCATCACATAATTTTATTACAGATACATAAAATCATTGCATATTATTAATCATCAGATTTTTTATGTATTTGTTCTCTGATGTTGCATTGATTACTGCAACAGCGTCTTCACAGGTCTGACTAACAAATCAATCAAACGGCTGCAGCTGATCCAGAAGCTGCTGCTGTTCTGACTAAAACCAGGAAGATGGAGACATAACACCAGTTTTAAAGACCCTACACTGGCTCCCTGTAGCTCAGAGAATAGACTTTAAAATACTGTTAGTTTATAAATCACTGAACGGTTTAGCACTTCGATACATTAAAGATCTGTTATTGCTCTACCAACCATCTAGACCCCTCAGATCTTCTTGTTCTGCTCTGCATCCTCAGAACCAAACGAGGAGAAGCAGCATTCAGTTTCTATGCACCACAGATTTGGAACAAACTTCCAGAAAACTGTAAAACAGCTGAAACACTGGGTGCCTTTAAATCTCAACTTAAAACCCACCTGTTCAGAGTTGATTTGAAACATAAACAATCACAATCAGTTGTCTGTTTGCTTCACCTTGAAAACTTCCCGTCTTCACTGACAAGCAACAAAAATCTGTTGCTTAATGACTAATTAGAAGATTTCACTATCCTGGTTGCAAGTTGTTTTGCTTGGAGGAAATGATTTTGTACAGTTGGTGCCTTTTGGCCACTGTATAGTTTGTGTGGTAATTGTTCTGATTGTTCTGAAAATGTTGAGTTTGAGTTGATAACTGAAAGCTGTCAGGGGAAACTGTAAAGATATACAGCTTTAGGAAATGTTGTTAAACACAAATACCCACAGTGAGACACAGACAGCATGAGCTGCTTTCAGGTTTATGAGTCGTTTAACTTCCTCTGTGTTTTCAGAGGAAGCACCATCCTCTCCAATGGTAATGTGAGGTGTGGCTTTTAGCTATGAGAACCGAAAGTTGAGTCTGTTTCTGCGTCTGAAGCTTCAGCTCCAAGCCAGGTGAGTTCTCTGCTTTTCCTCTGTAATATTTAAATAATACATCAGGTGTTATAAATATTAATTAACAGTTGTAATTTGTTGGGTTTTTTTACATTCCATTTAGGATTAATGTTTCATGTATTTTTCCCTTGAAGAAAAAACAATTTCAGCTTGATCTGTTCTAAGACATTAAGAAAATAAGAAATATAATTCCGTTGGTAAATTACATTTCTTACCAGGTTTCTCTAATTCACACATCAATAGGTGTAAAGGCAACTACATTTTGCAAACTCTTTCAGTCACAAAACTGGTCACTGCGTGTTAGAAAAGGGAAGTCATGGCGCTCTGGATTGAATGTTATGATGGCGCCCCCTACTGTTAAATGACGGTATGGTGTCGAAGTGGGAAGTCTTAGGAAAGAAGGACATAAAAGGCATGTCAGATCTAATACTGTCAGATGACACATTTCTCTGCCTCCTTTGGCTATAAATGCCCATCATATTGATTTGTGGCTCAGTTTTTAATCCTCATCTGAAGACATTTGTCACCATGGACGTTTTCTTGATTGTCAAGGTTCTTTTCCTTACATCGGGATCTGCATTCACAGATACAGGTTTGTCTCTATAGTCATTTGCTTCAGATATATTATTATTGATAGGAATTTATGGACTAAACTTTACATTTTTTGATTAAAACTAAAAATACTGAATGAAATTCTGGTTAAATGAAATAATGTTTCTGAAGAAGTTTTCATGCTTGTTCAGGTGTTAAGATGTCTGTTTAAAAACAGCCTGTGTTTTTTTCGTAACTTTCACGGAGCGCTGAAAATAACAGCAGAAATGAAGTTCACCCGTTAAGATCTCTAAGTTTTTTTTATGAGGGTTATTAGAAAAGAATGAATGGATGATTGTGGCAAACGTGAAACAGAAGGTGTAAAAGGATCGTTCTGTCAAAAGAAAAAGGGGCGAAAAAGAAAACAAAACAGAATTCAGTCGCGAACGGCCTAGGAGTTACAGTGAAAGTCATTATGTTGATTAGATTTTTCTACTTTGTTTAGAATATGACATGCTGAGCCTTGAGCAACATTACATGTAAATGGTTGATTTGTTTTAACTTTTGAAAGTGTGTATGCATGGATCTGTATGATTTGCTATTTGATTTGTAAGTAACCTAAAACTGATTGATAGCAATAGAGGTTTGGACATGTAGACAGTTTAGTGGCTATGCAGACTGATCAGAAGCTGCTATGAGGAAAGGGATTTTATTTATTTATTGGTTTATTTAGTCTCTGTTTTCATGTCAGGCCCCTGATTGGTTCCAGCTGATTAATCCCTCCTGTATTTAACCTCATCTATGTCTCATCATGGTCCCTGGTTTGTCTTTGTCAGGTTTTTGAGTTTTTGGTCGTGTCTCCTAACACTCCTGTGGTTCCTGACTTTGTGTCTATTTGGGACGTCGTTAAACTCATTTCTTCACTTTACCCAGAGTCTGACTGCCAAACGCTTCATGACATCTGCATGAGATTTATAAAGAAAATATGTTTATTGGACCATTTTGTGTTAATAGTATAACCCCAATTCTAATAAAGTTTGGATATCGCATAAGTCAAAAATAAAATAAAAATATGATGATTCTTTAATCTTTTAAACCTGAAATACACAACAAAGAGAAGATATTTGATGTTCAGACGGATAAACTTTGTTGTGTTTTTGAAAATAAGTTCTCTGCAAAAGGTTCCAAAAAAGTCAGACCAGGCACAAGAAAAGACGGGAAAGTTTAGGAATGATGAGAAAATATTTGCTCATGTCACAATTAGGTATAAAGGGAGATTCCCCCAAATAGTCAATTAACATTTAGGTGGGATGAGGTTCATAACTTGGTGAAGAGCTGCTTGAACAAATCTTCTCATAGTTTAGGAAAAACGTTTCTCCATGTGAATTTGCAAGGAATTTAGGGATTCTATCATCTGCAGTCCTTAATATTGTTAAAAAGAATCTGGAGAAATCTCTAAGTAAACAGTAAAGCTGTAAAGCAGCAATGAATACTGTTGACCTTCAACCCCTGAAGCAGCACTGCATCCTAAGCTGCTTTCTACCCGTATTACAACATCACAGCTTCCTCGTAGAACAACCCTGGTCCTGGATGGCCTGTCTGCAAGTCAGACCTGCACATGTTTGGCACATTATGACCAAAATACAATAATAGAAACATCAGACAGTTAGAAACTGAAGTTGTTCATCCAGCAAGAATGGAAAATAATCTCCACCTAAAGAGCTTCAACACACAGGAAGGAAAGTCTTTCTATGTAACTGAGTGGTAAACATGATTGGAACCAGCTGCAGGAATCCAGTTCAAATTAGTGAATATTTGCAAAAACACAAAAGTTATGCATTTGAATATTACATTTCTTGTCTTTGTAGTGAAATCAGTTGAAGATTGAAAATAATTGGAAATAATGCTGTTCTGATTTTATGTTTTTCTTATTGTCCTAACATCACTGGAATGGTGGTTACATTACATGTTTTATCCATTTATCTCCCAAAGATCTGATGGCAAATGAATCCATAAATGAACAATATTTCTCCTCCAGACAGGAGAATCATAAAAGTCCAGTTTATCCTAAAATATTAACTTTTACAGATTTCACTTCAAACTTTTTCTTTCCACTGCATAAAGGTTCAGTATGCGTCATATTTAAATGTTTCAAATTAGTCGTTAAATTCTGGTACCATCATGTAAAGGACTGGACTTTAGTCAGAAATGTGCAAATATGAAAAATGTGCAGCTAAAGTTACTGAATGTAAATCCTGATGCTTCTGTCAGCAGGACAGGAAGTAGAAACTCAAACAGTTTAACTCGACATGTGTTCATTCATTATGATGATTTAAATAATTAAATCATAAAAGGATTTAAACCAACAGAAAAGTTTGAATAACTGAATAAAATACATTTATCAATAAATCACCAATAATCCTTGTTAGATCCATTGATCCAGTCCAGGTCAGAGTCCAGTGTCTCTCCTTGGTCTCTGCTGCTGCTGGAAGTGGACCGGTTCACTCTGACCTCTGACCTTTCAGCTCTGTTTCTCTGTCCTGTAGTTCATAAAAACATCTCAGCTGTTCCTGGACAGATCGTGTCTCTGCCATGCCGACTCCCCAACAACAAACCTGCTGTGGTTGTGCAGTGGACCCGACCGGACCTGGAACCAGAATATGTCCTCCTGTTCAGAGACGAGCAGCCGGACCCAGAGAACCAGCATCCATCTTTTAGGAAGCGGGTGGAGCTGCAGGACAGACGGATGGAGGACGGAGACGTGTCTTTGCTTCTGAGCAACGTGACGACCAACGACACGGGAACATACGAGTGTCGGGTTTTCCAGAGAGAAGCAACCGGCAGGAAGAGAGGCACTTTGACCTCTGACCCCATCGGGACCGTCTTCCTGGATGTGGCGCCTCCTACTGGTGAGTTTTCATGGTTTCTATGTTCCAGTGAAAGAAGGAAGCTGCATAAAGTGGTTTAATGTTCAATCAGTGAATCTTCTTAAAGGTAAAATGTCTCCAGAGTCTCTGTGGCTAATCTAGGGGGAATATCCCTTTAAGGCCAGATGTGGTTCTGGTTCTGCCCAGATGTTTGTGTTTCTAAAGCTGCTGCAGAAGCAGCTGGTCTGAGAGCAGCAGATGAAGAGAAATGGATTCTGACCTTCAGCTCTGATTCTGTTTGACAGAAAACAAGGAGGGAAGAAAAGAAGATGGAAGCAGAAACAAACATGTTGGACTGATTGTTGGAGCCGTTCTGATGGTTTCACTGGTTACTGGGTTGGTTCTTCGTCTTTATCTAATGAAGCAGAAGATGAACAGATCACCAGACCCACAGTGAGGGTTGTGGTTGATCCAGTTCAGATCCCCAACCTTCATCCTCAGGGTCCAACGTCCTCCATGATTTAAATGTGACCTTCAGCTCTAATGATTGTAATAATTGTATTATTTCCTCTGCAGCCCATCAGGTTCTGCAGGAGTTTTAATCTCTGGATCATTTATGTCCTAAAGCTGCAGGACTTTGAGGACCAGGTTGGGGTCACTGATCCAGTTGACCTCAGTTTGGTTTCTGCAGCTGTTACAGTTGATATCTTGATGCAGTGAAAGTGAATTTCTGTATTTTGAACAAATCAGTTTAAAGAAGCAGGAACACATTTATTAAACATGAATACTTTTATCTACTTAATTTGCTCAAAAAAAGGAGTGAGAAGAAGTTTACACTGTTTTTATTCTTCAATATATGGTCATATCGAAAACATGTATGTATATACATGTTTTTTTATATATATATATATATATATATATATATATATATATATGTATATATATATATATATATATATATATATATATACATATATATATATATATATATATATATATATATATATATATATATATATATATATATATATATATATATATATATATATATATATATATATATATATATATATATATATATATATAATATCCCATATCATTTTAGTTTATTTATTTCCTCCATGACTATTTAATATAATTGTATATTTATATAACTTTGATTATATTGTTATGTAAATATATTTATGCTGTTTCACAAAGTCCCTCCACAGGTTGATGTTCATGTGTCTCAATGTTATTTTATTTTTATTGTTCATATCTACCCTAACATTGTGCTTCCTTCTCTTTCTGCAAATTATTCTGAAATATTTTTTGCATAATAAATCATGTCTGAACTTTATCTTTTGGGTTTATTTCCAATGGAAATTTTAATGTACATGATTTGTAAAATATGTGTTGATTTAATTTTACTGTATTAAATATCCTGTTGCTCTTTTCAGAAATGTGATTATTGGCTGCAGAGTAGATTTTATTCCCAGATCTAAACACAGTAGAATAGATACAGTAAAAACAATGAGGAATATAGAAAATACAAGAATTTCAGAATGAAAATATTAATTATTCTTCCAGGAACTGCAGTAAATATGACCAGATTTGTTCTAAATTAGGATTCAAGAAAATTTTATTTCATTCACTCATTTATATGTTTAATTTAAATTATTAGTTCCACATTAAATTATTTATTCCTTCCAATCAGCACAGATCCATGTTTTACTCAGGTTTAGAACTTATTTCTGTTAAACCACAGATCTGGTTTGTGTCTTCAGTCCTAATTGGATTGTTGATTTACTGATCACATCAACATTTAGACTATTTTCAATAATAATTTCTGTATATTGATAATAAACAATCCACTGTTGCTTGTTGCTCTTTTTTTCTGTGATTTTCAAACTTTTCTCTCAGTTGGATCTTTAAATAAACAGGAAGTAGAAACATAGAATCTGATAAAAGATCCTAAATCAATGCATTAAAATCCATTAAAACCAGAAAAGTTTCTAAACTATTTCATGTTTCTTGATTCTGTTTCATGTAAAGTGAAGATCACTGAGTGAAGCATCAGGATGAAGCTGCTGATCAACTGATCAGATCAATATTTAATAATCAGAAATAAACACATTTCATTAAAGGAAACATTTTAAATCTGTGTTTTCACATCAGAACTGAATAAAGACAGAAAGAAGAAAAACTAACTTTGACTGCTGAGCAGCTTTTAGTCAGAGCTTAGAGCGCCACCATGTGGACAAAACGAGCTTCTAAGTTGTGATTTTCACGTTTCAGGTTCAGCTGCAGAGTTTAAAAACTGACTTTGCTCCTTTGAGCAAATTAAACTTTAAACAATTAAACTGAACTGAAAAGATCAGATTCTGTTTACTGGTTCTGACATGTTCTACCATTTATATCTGATTAAACAATAAATGTGTTTATGTGCAGATTATTGTTGCCCAAACTGAGGCTCAGGTTCAGTTTATGGCCTTGAAATGATTTTATTTGGCTCTTTTTTCAAGGATGGTTTAAATCTGCTGCAGTAACTCAAATATTAGATTATTTTACAGATTATAAAAAACTAAAAAAAAAAGTTTAAACCTTTCACTGATCAAGTTAAACAGAACTTAAATCATCTTTAAAAGCAAACCTGACAGAAATATTTCTACATTATTCCTTTAACCAATAATAAACTTTTAATAAATAGTTTCATGTTTTTATTCCATTTTTAGCCTTTATATCAGTTTTCAGAGTCCAGCTCTTCTTTCTCTCACAAACTCAACATCTGATTGTAAACAGATTTCCTTTTTAGTTTGCTTTTTAAAAATAGAACACTGATATAAAAAATAATAATAATAATGAGAACAAAAAGCCCCAGTGAAATATGAACTCCGATTCTTCCTCGTCTCTCTGGTTGTAGATTCTCAGTCGGAGGTTGAAACTGATCAGCAGCTGCTGGAGAGAAAAGGAGAAACTTCAGTTCAGACCTGGAATCAGATGGATGTCAGCAAGAAACAGAAGCTGGAAAACAGATTTTACCAGTAATGTTGAGTCGACATCTTCCAGAGTTGAATCCATCTTCAGTTTTCACGTCACACAGATACAGACCAGAGTCTTCAGTCCTCAGTCTGGATACATGGAGTCTGATTCGTCCTTCTCTGAGGACGTCTTTGTCACTCTGGACTCGTCCTGAAAACTGATCATCCTGAGACTCTGGAATCTCAACACTGTCATGAACCTGATAGAGAACTAGTTCTTTATGAGGAGCCAACAAGCTGCAGTAGATGAACAGTTCCCTCCAGTTTCCCTGAGTCCTGGTGGTGAAGGTCCACTCCAGAGTGATGCTGTGGTTCTCCTCTGCCTCATAGCTGCTCTGGGTCACATTCACTACAAATGTTGCTGCTGAGGAGACAGAGAGGGAAAGAGAGGAGCAGACACACTGAGAACTGGAACATGGGAGTCTTTCAGCTCCATCTAGAGAGCTTTCTGTCACAAAGACAAGATGGAGACTGACCACAGAGACATGAGCTGAGGATGAGGAGCAGCAGGGAGATCATCTTCATCCTGAGAGAGGAAGAGGAGGAGGAGGAGAGGCAGCAGGACAACAGTAACATTATGAGGAACAACTGAACTTAAGGTTGTTTAGATAAAGATCACTACTGCCACTGAGTGGTTATAAAACGATTCAGCAGCAAGACAACAGGACATGTTTTTATTCTCTGCAGCTCCTGAACTTTTTATAGTGAAAACACATTTGAGTGTTTTTTTCTTTTGACAATCCTCTCAATTTATCAGTTATGCCTGTTGCACCTTATTAGCACAGCTTTTCCTTCCACTCAACTTTTCATAAATATACATTAATACAACACACAACCAGATTCTTCAGCAATAACTTTTCTTTACATGAGGACAAGTGTTCAATATGAGCAAACATCGCCTTGTTTTGGGTGTCAACATGTCTTCTGTCCAACCAACAAGGAAAAACCATTAGAGGCCCAGGAAACCTTTGCAGCTGTTTTGAGTTAATTACCTGATTAGTGTGGCACTGTGATGTTCTGATATTGTACAGTTTATTGTACAATATTTGTAAATTTTCTGAGAGACTGGAGGTTGGGTTTATTACCTGTAAGCCATAATAAAAACTACAAAAAAAGAAAGAAATGTCTAGAATATTTCTCTAGGTGAATCTATATAGCATAATATAAAACTATTGCACTTTTCAATTATTCTGTTATTTTCTAATATTTTCATTTTTCTGTACTCGTTTATTTCTACACTGTAATGAGAAGAAACTATAAACACAGTTGTTGCTGAGAAAAGATTAATTTAATGTCTAAACATACATTCATCACCATTCAGTGAATTATCACTGTTCAATGGGTAAAATCAACCATTTCAGAACTTGACATTTAGTAAAACAGCAGGCAGGAAACAAATTGTAATTTGACCTGTGGGGTGGTGTTAAATGTTTAACTCCACCTCCACCTCAGGTGCGACAACATGGTGGATAAGTTGTTTGAGTGTTAGACTAGATGCAGGAGACAGATCGGAATAAAACGTGTCTAGTATCAATCAATCAATCAAATTTTATTTGTATAGCATATTTCAGCAGCAAGGCATTTCAAAGTGCTTTACATAATTAAAATGCAAACAGCATGTGACATAGAAAAGAAATGTGCTGATCTATTAGTATTAATAGGAGCCACAAAATATTCAGCTACCAGAACGATTCAGAAAATAAAACAAGCTACAGAAGATTAAATGCTATTTTTACAGGTATATGATCTGGGTAATACAATTTTAGGGTTTAATTGTTGTTTTACACTTATTCACACGAAACGTGATTTATGGTTTTTTAAAAATTAAACTAACTGAAAATTATAGACAAACTGATCAACATAAAATAGAATAAACTTACTTGGTTAGTTTTTCTTCTTTATCAACGTCAACAGTGTGTTGCTTCAATAACAGATGAGTTCCAGCGTCTTTCCATAACTTAGTGACGGTGATCAAACCGAAGGTTGTTAGCAGCTTTTACGACAGACAGCCGACAGGATAAGTCAGTTTTCAACACGCTCCTACTCGCTTTAAAGAAAAGAAAGACCCACCAAAAACCACAGAACAGCAATAAACACAGACACCGTCGATCAGGAAGACAGAGTGAGACTCTGTTGCAGTAGGAGAATTCATTATATATAGCCCCTAGCTTGAGGATAAAGAGGGATAAAGACAAAGTGCCTCTTTAGCCTTCCTAGCCGAGGGAGGCGCTCCCCAAATGGGGAGGGCTTTCGGGAGGCGCTCCCCAAATGGGGAGGGCTTTCGGGAGGCGCTCCCCAAATGGGGAGGGCTTTCGTGAGGCGCTCCCCAAATGGGGAGCGGCTTTCGTGAGGCGCTCCCCAAATGGGGAGGGCTTTCGGGAGGCGCTCCCCAAATGGGGAGCGGCTTTCGTGAGGCGCTCCCCAAATGGGGAGCGGCTTTCGGGAGGCTCTCCCCAAATGGGGAGCGGCTTTTTAGGGAGGGCTAAAAGAGGCCTCCCTACTGCAGCTGTCCTGTCAGTTGTCTGGAGCTTCGCGTGCGAGTAAAGGTGGAGGCGAATATGGCAAGCCAATTTAACATAAATTCGGTTTCGTCTGACTATCCGTAATTACATTCCAGACAGGGGTGAAAGTAAGGGGGTAAAACTCCATGATCTGTGTTCGCTTCACAGTAGATGAACAGTTCCCTGCAGGATCCCTGAGTCCTGGTGGTGAAGGTCCACTCCAGAGTGATGCTGTGGTTCTCCTCTGCCTCATAGCTGCTCTGGGTCACATTCACTACAAATGTTGCTGCTGAGGAGACAGAGAGGGAAAGAGAGGAGCAGACACACTGAGAACTGGAACATGGGAGTCTTTCAGCTCCATCTAGAGAGCTTTCTGTCACAAAGACAAGATGGAGACTGACCACAGAGACATGAGCTGAGGATGAGGAGCAGCAGGGAGATCATCTTCATCCTGAGAGAGGAAGAGGAGGAGGAGGAGGAGGTTCATCAATCTGGGTTGATGAACCAACATCTTCATCTTCATCATGAATCCTCCTGGATCTCAGTTTTCATCAAATATTAATAAATATTTCTGATTTCTCTCCAGCTGCTGCTGATCAGATCCAAACTCAGAGACCAACTTTGACTCCAGAACCAGAGGAACTAGAATGGATCTTCATCTTCATCAGTCTGGGAGTGACAGCAGCTCTGATTGTTATAATTATAATATTTATTACTTTCAGAAAGAAAATCAATACAAATCATTTAACAAGTGGAGTAAAAAAATTGTTCACTTGAGTTTGGCTGATAATTAATCTGTCACGACAAAAACATGACATTTTTCTTTAATGTGTTTTGATAAGGAAAATATTAGACTGTAATAAAACATTTTATTGTAATAATAATGACATTGAGTCATTTATTGTTATTGTTTCCATTTCCTGTTTTAAATCTAAATGATTTCTGTCTGTCAGAACCATTGATCAGTTATTGAGTCTGAATTCTGAATCAGCTGATTGTTACTGAGACCAAAGATGTTTATCTGATTAAATTATTTAATTTATTATGATTAAATGAACATTTGGATTAATATGTCGTAAAACAAAAACACCTAGACACTTTTGAGTGGTTATTAATATGTCATTATTTTCAAGTGATGATTTTTATTCATGAAACAATGTTTTATTCTTTAATTTAGATTTTCACCATCAGTGTTTGTTTTTGTAGGAAAGTTTATAAATTTAAATGTTGAGGTTTCATTAGAGAACCGTTAATACTTCAACGAATCCAAAGTTTTCTAAATGTTACAACTCAAACATTGAGAAACTGATGTTTATTCTGTAGTTTTATGTTTTTATCAATGAACAGAAACTGAAGCTTTTATTAATAGCCTGTTTCCTTTTCTATCAGCTCTCAGACCAGCAGAGGCTGAACCTCACAGTCCTTCAGACCCAGAGGTCGGCATGGAAACCAGCTGATAAAGCTAAACACAGAAACATCGCTCTGCTTTTACAGGCTGATAAAGTCAGAGAAGGAGTAGAAAAACTGAGAAGGAAAACTTTAAGGATGGAGACAAAATACTTGGTAGATCTGGATTCACTAAATGCTTAAATGTTTTAAAAATGTATGTAACCAGTGATCTAATGGGCTAAACAAAGTCTGTGACATGTGGGTTGGAGACAGAAATGCTGCACTGACTTCCTTAAACAACAAACTCTGCCTCGGTTTCTGATTGGTTCAGAAGTACAGAGTCAGATGACGTAGATGTCAAAGGTAAAGGTAACTTTTGTTCATTTCCAGGTTCAGACATGCCTGTCTGAAATGGGCTGCTGTCGCCCCCTGGTGGCAGAAACGTTCATCATGTTGCAACAAGTAAAGATCAACCAACTTTCCCTCTTCCGCTTCGCCCCCCTCCCCCTCCCAGTGTGGTGTTGTGTAATGGATGGTTGTACTGGACCTGCATTTCCGTTGTCTTTCTGACAATGACAATAAAATTCTTCTGATTCTGATCAATGGACCAAAAGGTTTTAGAAAACTCTTCAGTTTTTCCTGTTACCAGGATTTTAGTGACGAGAGCAGCTCAGTATAAAATGTCGTCATGATGAGGGATTTTCAGACTCAGTCAGAAAACTAGAACCAATAGATGGAGATTAACTGGAGAGACTTGATGATTATTATAATAACATCAGACATGTTGAATATCAGACATCAGATGGAATCACTAATTAATATTAATTCACCTTTTGGGACCAAAATGACTCAGAGACTCTATCAGGTTAATGAGGAAGATATTATCATCATCTGTAGAAAAAGGACTGATCTGCATGTTGATCATTTATTTTAAATGAATGTTTGGATTATTCATCAGATTGTTAGAGGATATTTTACGAGATTTTAGACAGAAATATTTAATAGGAATGTAGTTAATTTAAACACCAGTTCTCTGGAAAACATTAAAGTCTTTAATGCTGAACTGCATCAAATTCCTCTGAAAACAATAAAACTGTCATGATGTCCAGTGGTTGGAGGTGAGGAAGACGCCGGTGAACCTGGGTAGTCATGATGAAATTATGATTTAATAAAGAACCAGGAACAAACTGAGAAATACAGGCAGCAACGGAAACAGACAGACAAATGACAAACAGTAGACGAGGAGCGACGAAGGACAGAGACAACAGGTGGGGTTAAACACAGGGAGGAAATCAGGGAACTGGACACAACTGGGAGCAAACAGGGACGACAGAACAAAACACAGAAAAACCTCAAAAATAACTACACAGAAAACAGGTTGTCACAAAAACTTCATAAGAAAGAGAAAAAGGTTTCCAGCTGGTTTATTGTGAAAAGATTTGACTAAGAGGGTTTGTTGTAATAAAAATAAGGTTATTTTTAATAAACATAAAGATGGCAGATTATACATGAATAAATTACCTTAGAGTCAATTTTAAAAAGAGAAATTATATGATGATCCACAATGTCTAAGATATTAATGAGATGAAACTGAGCTGTTTGTTTTGGAGACGTTCATTTACCCAGAGAGAGGAGATTATTGTCCTGTTAGTTAAATTATTTATTATTTATCACAAGAAAATGTTATTTATGGATTGTTGGAGGAAAACTGGACAAAGAAAGAAGATTGGTGGTTGGTAGTTAATTATGCAAAATGTTTGCTATGAACAAATAGAAACATTTTAGCTTTCAGATAATTTTATTCATAATATGAACTTATGAAGTAATATAAGAAAATATATCTCAATAATATAAAACCCCAATAAAATGTGATATTTATAACTTAACTCTCCTCTGATGACTTTGATGTTTTCCATCTGGATGAAATGATTTCTACTAAAGTTGAGTTTATTAGTTAACATCTGGATGTTCATGAGGTTTGATGCTCACTGAGGTGAAACAGCTGGATGAAGATTTAATGGAGCAACAAAAACAGCAGCTGATGGAGATCAGGAGGAAGAAACTACATTTAATAAAACTGGAATTAAAAATGAAACAATAATAATTTACAGTGTTCTTATTAGAGGTAAACCCAACAGCAGTGACAAGAGACTTTATACATATAAAAAAAATTTCTGAAAACTGATTTAAAAGGTTTTAAAGTCTTTTATTTCTTTAAAACAGAAAATCAACACTTTTCCCTAAAAGTCCTTTCATCCTGTTGAGTTAAAAGACGTCTTGCTTCTCCTATGAGTATAAATTAGAACTACAACTAGAATAATCACAAATATTACAGCTGTTACTTTAATCCAGATGATATGTGTCCGTCTTTCTGGTTCTGGAGTCAAATTTGGTCTCTGAGTTTGGAGATGATCAGCAGCTGCTGGAAAAGAAAAGAAATTATTTACTTACTCAAGAAGTTTTAACTTTGAGATAATTATGTTTATCATGGATATAAATGTCAGTTTCTAACTGTTCATTGAAAACATTTCCATTACTTTCTTCTCACCAGTAACGTTGAGTCGACATCTTCCAGAGTTGAATCCATCTTCAGTTTTCACGTCACACAGATACAGACCAGAGTCTTCAGTCCTCAGTCTGGACACATGGAGTCTGATTCGTCCTTCTCTGAGGACGTCTTTGTCACTCTGGACTCGTCCTGAAAACTGATCATCCTGAGAATCTGGAATCTCAACACCTTCATGGACCTGATAGAGAACTAGTTCTTTATGAGGAGCCAACAAGCTGCAGACAATGAACAGTTCCCTGTAGGATTCCTGAGTCCTGGTGGTGAAGGTCCACTCCAGAGTGATGCTGTGGTTCTCCTCTGCCTCATAGCTGCTCTGGGTCACATTCACTACAAATGTTGCTGCTGAGGAGACAGAGAGGGAAAGAGAGGAGCAGACACACTGAGAACTGGAACATGGGAGTCTTTCAGCTCCATCTAGAGAGCTTTCTGTCACAAAGACAAGATGGAGACTGACCACAGAGACATGAGCTGAGGATGAGGAGCAGCAGGGAGATCATCTTCATCCTGAGAGAGGAAGAGGAGGAGGAGGAGAGGCAGCAGGACATCAGGAACAATATGAGGAACATCTGGAGCTGTGCAGTATTCTGCCACCTTGTGGTGATAAGTTCATACAGCAATCTTAAGTCAACAGGACATGTTTTCATTCTCTGCAGCTGCTGAACCTTTTATTCAACAACAGTTTCTGAGTAAAATCAGTTTCTTATAATCAATGAAGAAAAAGACATCAGTGAAGGAGATTTCCTATTTTACGGTTAAATGAAAAGCGATGTCAAAGTTAATGACAATCACAGCTTGAAAAATTAGAGTCATTTAAACTTTTGTTTTTGTTGCTCATTTCACAAAGCTAAACATGATTACATTACACAAAATTATATTATGCAAGCATTCATAATATAACCATAATGTTGATTATGGTTTACCGACAACAAGAAAATTGCAGAAGATCAATTTATGCTTATAATGATTAGATCAATTAGCTGATTGGAATGTTACTCTATAACATTCCAACTTTTTGGTTTCATACAAAGTTTACATTTTTCAGAGACACATTATTTCTTAATCTCTAAGAAATAATATATATTTCTTACAGATTATTATAATCCGTAAGAAATTATCGAAGCTATAAAAACAAAGTTTTGGAACATTTCACTGTATGTTAGATTCATTTTCTGGAATAAGTAAGAAAAATTTTCTTTTTAACAAAATTCTAATTTTTTGTGCTCTTGGTTATTTTCCCAGTGTAATAAATAGAAAATATAAACATAGTTGTTGATGACAAAACATTCATTTTATGTCTCAACACACATTAATCTCCACTCAGTGAATTATCACTGTGTTGAATGAGTAAAATGAATTATTTCAGGAAGTTGACTATTCAGTTTATACTGATGGTACCAAAATGTAATTTGATCTGTGGGCGGAGTCATGAGCCAGGGGTGTTTGAACCAATCATCCTGCTTCTCTCAGTAGGCGGTCTTCTGTGAAATGTTTCTGTTTCTGAACCTTCGTGAAACTCCAGGGTTGAAAGCTTATAATTTCAGAAACAATTTCCTTATAAATTATATCAAACATTTTCTGAGTGTGAAATATGAAATACATTTCGTCATTACAGACATATTGATCTGTGAGCCATTTTAGGAAAGTAGGTTAAAACTTCATCCTTTAAAGCGGTTATTGTTAATTATATTAGCTGCCATAATGTTTTTCACAATACATCAGAATGACTTTTATATTTTATATTTCATTTGTCTATTGAAAGAAACGAAGCTGTGAACGTAAACGAGTGACTGGTGGTTCACAGCTTCGTGTCTGAGCCGCGCTGGTGGTAATGCAAACTTAGAGTTTCAGACTTATGATGAGGCAGATTGGAAAACCGCGTTTAGGACTAATAGGAGACAAAAACCATTCAGCTGCCAAAACGGTTCAGAAAGGACAAGTTACAGAAGATTAAATGTTATTTTTTACAGATATAAACTGGGAGATGCACAACTTTAGGATTTCATTGTGTTTCACATTAATTCACAAGAAACGTGAAATGTTTTATCCACTAAAATATAAAATATAATCAACTTACTTGGACATTTTGACTTCTTTATAAGCGTCAACACTTTCTTGCTTCGACAACCTGATGTGTCCTTCGGGTTTTCCTCCATAACGTTGCTGCTGATCTTTTAAGGAACAGTTCAGGTCTAAATTAAAGATTTATCTTAGCCTCTCTAGTTAGACACGGTCGAGGTATCAAACCAAAGACTGTTTGCTATTTTCATTACAGTAAAATAGCAGATGGTCAGACTTTGTGTGACCATCTGGTCACACAAAGTCTGAGAGCAGCCAGTGCGCGCCCCTTGTGTCAGGCGGCCCGCGCCGAGCTCCTTGTGTCAGGCGGCGCGCGCCCCGTGTCGGGAGCGCGCATTATAGCCAGAGAGGTGGATCCGACCATTTTCACGGCGTTTCTGATTTTTCGGTAAAAACTACTCATATAATCATGTAAATGTTGTAACTTTCAGTTTAATCAGCAGCTATCAAAATAAAAATACATACGTAAATAAACGAGGTCCTGTGTGAAGGTCTTTTTTCGCTGTTTTGTGTTATTTTAAAAGCGAAGTGAATCGATCTTTTTTTTTCAGCCTTTGTCTCGTAAGCCTGACAAATAAAAGTCAGTCAACAAACAGGTTTCCAACACGTATTGTGCATTTATAATTTTTCATTTCTGATAAAGGAGGAGGGAAGCTGGCTGATAGCAGGGCACAAAAATAAAGACTTCCTGAAAAGAGTGTAGACTTTTTGGTCAATCACGTTCTAATGTAAAATATGACAGATTACTGGATTAAGGAAATGTCTAGTATGCTATCACACATAGTTTTTGAGAATTTGGAAACAGTTGCTTTTTATTTCCCAAAGTTATGGGGGAGAAGAGGAGAGAGTGGATATTTCAGCTGCCTGATAAAATCTGTTCCCCATCTAAAAATGGAAACAAATTAATTTACCTGCAAGTCTTTTACTGTGTTCATTCCCCTCATCATCAACAAGAATGGGGAATGAACACAGTAAAAGACTTTGCATCAACAAGAATGTTCATTCCCCTTAACAAGAATCAGTGATGCTGGTTCCATCAGAACCAGACGGACCAGTTTAACCAGTTGATCTGAGTTCAAAGGTCGTCTGAAATGTTAATTATCCTGAAAGAGTTTCAGCTCAGAGCTGAAGTTAGTCTGGGGTCAGTAGGAGGTCAAAGGTCAGTTATCTTAGAGCGCCACCATCTGGTAACACAAAGTCACTGCAGCTGGTGGTTGATGGTCCAAATTCAAGCCTGTAGGCCAGGGGTGTCAAAGTCAAATGGACGGAGGGCCAAATAAAAAATTTAGCTACAAGCCGAGGGCCGGACTGATCGAATGTTCATTGAAATTTTTTTAAATGACTCATATAGTCTAGTGAACCTAATTGAACCTACTGAAAACCTAACAAATATATTCCAATATGATCAGATAAATAAAGCAATATTTTCTTATGGCTCTGTCAGTAATCTTTAATTTTCAACAGACACAACTGAAATATTTTTAAAATATAATTGGATTGAAATACAATAAAATAAAGTGCAAAAATCTATTAATCCACATATGTCAGAGTCAAGGCATTTAGATGTGTCGCCGGCGAATTACGGTACTGCAAATTTAGATGTGTCGCCGGCGACACATCTAAATTTGCAGTACCGTAATTCCGCCACACGTAGCGCTAAGTGGAAAAATTCCAACGGTTTCTGAAAGGGGAGACGTTGCACTTTCCAGCAAGTATCGGGTTAATACGGTAACTTCGCAGCTGCAGCTGCAGAGAATGTAATTAATCCGGGGGGCACTCGTTTAATAGACGGTATATTTCGGCAATAACTTGGTGGATATTGAAAGTTCCGGTTGTTATGGATACATGGGTAAGTACATCATCTCACAGAACATTTAAAGAACTACTTACAGTTCAAATAAGGAAGATATTTTTTTTCAGACGGGGTGCCGGCTTGCTGCGGTCTGCGGGCCGGTTCTAATAATAAATCAAGATCATCCCAGGGGCCGCAAAAAACCTTCTCGCGGGCCGGATGTGGCCCGCGGGCCTTGACTCTGACATATGTGCTGTAGGCTTTCTGCATGGACTCTGCATGTTCTCCCTGTGGAAGCTGGGTTCTCTCTGGGTACTCCAGCTTCCTCCCACAGCAAAAACAAAACTGTTGGGTCCATTGAACATGTAAGTGAATTTGTTCTAAAGTTGAAGGACTGTTAGGCGCTGTTCAGGTTTGTCACCGCTCTCAACCTGGAGTGTCGGCCAGAACACCACTCAGGCCAGGATTCAGCTCAGGACCAGATGTTTGGATGAGGTGCACCAGGAGTTTAATGAAGACACAAGGCAGGATCCTTTAACTGTTCTGTATTCCAAACTGTACCACAGATATCCAATGAACACGGATGGGCATAAATGTGTCTACATGAAGGCGTGTGTGGTTTCCTAGAATAAACAAAAATACAGAAAATAAGTTCAAGGTGTCCTATCATTACACATTACCCCATGCTATTATACCTTAGATAAACTAAGAAGAAAACCTCTAAGTCAATATTACTAAGCAAACTAAGGCAAGTTAACTCCACAGTTAACTAATAACCATGCATCTGCTCCACTGAGAATAGATATGCCAAGATTCATTCCTTAGTGTTGCCACAATCTGGCGCTTTAGCAGGGTCTCAGCGAGCTGCAGCAGCGTCAGAGCTGGAATTAAATCAAAAGGTTAGTAGGTGATTTACAGAAGATGGTGGAAACCCGAGGAAACCATCGTCACCTACCAGAGCTGGATGATTCACCCCAAACCAGAGAGTCCTTTCCAGCCCACAGCAGGAGGATCAGCTTTCCAATATGTTCCATTTTATGTGAAACTGCACTGGGGAGGGTGAATTTCAGCCACACCCCAGTACCAAGCAGGAGACTTCCAGTGGTTTTGATGTTGGAGTTTTAGACCTGCACGATACACAAGCAACCTTCCCAACGACGTGCAACCAAATGCCAGCATAAGCAACCAGCTGAGTCTCCGTTTATACTCTCCACCCATCATGAGGTGATTAGAGGACAGGTGTTCTGAATATTGGGCCAGGCTTCTTCCTGCTACAAATTGTGTTTATAATATTTTAGTGAGACATTATTTGATTTGTTTCCCACTGAATGTTAGGGAAATCATTAATATTTTTAAAATGGTTGGACTGACATGACATCATGTAAAACAAGAGATCTTTTCCAAGATGCTTAAAGGAAAATGAAGGACAAACATCAACTGTTTCTAAGACCCAATCTGATTAGATTAGAATTGAAATCACTCTTACACAGGACTTAGACAACATGGTTGTAAATATGGATTTATTAAAAATATTGAAATATTTTTTACAGCTCATGAAAATGACAAAGTGCTTTATAACAATATGTATGAGTTTAATCATCAGAAAAAGATGAAACAATACAGCAAAATTACAAAGCCTTCCTTCATGTTGTAGGATTTCACCTGAGAAAATGAATGCCACATTTTGCAGGTTTAATATAAAAAACTGTCAGAAATGCAAAGCAGCAAATGAAATCACTTTATATAAGGAACAGAAGTGTTGAAAAATCATCTTTGAATAAGTTCCACCTCTGAAAATATTTGAGACCTGATTGGTCCCAGCAAATTCCCTAAAACCTAAAACTCTGCGACGTTTAGAGAAATATTGGGTGAATTATCTTCATCTGACACTCCTCCTCAGGCCTCAGTTAGCATGAGAATACCTGCCAGCATGCCTAGGTGGGCCCCATGTGGGGAAAAGGAGGGCAGACTATATGGGTCCCATATGGGTTTGTCCGCGGGTTCCACGATGGCCCCACATGGGTTTGCCCATGTAGGGCCAGAGCCCACATGGGCCCTACATGGTGGTGGCCCACATGGGTTTGTCCATTTAGGGCCCATTTAGGGCCCATGTGGGCCGTAGCCCTACATGGGCAAACCCATGTGGGGCCATCGTGGAACCCGCCGACAAACCCATATGGGACCCATATAGTCTGCCCTCCTTTTCCACACATGGAGCCCAACTAGGCATGCTGGCTGGACAAGTGCAGTAAGTGTTTGAACCGTCACACCAATGGTTTCCTGGTTTAGCAGTCGGTTGGAACAACAGCAGACCAGATAATAATGTTGGAGTGGTTTATATGTCATGGTGTCTGATCAGTGGTCACACTGTGCTGTCAGAAAGAAGAACCAAACATGTAGGTAGAGTCTGACGTTTTTGTGGTTTGATGACGAAAATGAGAAGCTGGTGTTTAAATTTAATTAAAAACAGTTTAACTGTAACATATTTTGAAGAGGTGAACTATTTGTATTCTTCTGAATAGACTGATCCCCAATCAATATCAGAACATAACGATAGTTTCCAGTCAGCGGCCTCTTGTCAATTTAATTTGTTGTTCTTCTTCCCGTTGGACTGCGTGTCTTTAGCGCCATCTGTTGGCCACTGATATTATTAATTCTGCCAAAATGAACATAATGCATTTATAAAATTCTGGATTTGTGATGCCTAGTTTCAAATTGCCTCAGGAACTGATCTGCCTGCAGCTGTGTCATTTTTAACTGTGCAGAGGCTGAGGACCCTTCACTGAAACCTTATGCTTCTAATAACCCTAATAAATGTCCTGCATGTTTTTTCTTGTGGGAAAAATAGATTTTCTGGAGCACCGGCTTTTTTTTTTTTTTTTAAAGTCCCATAGTAAGCAACTCTATTTCTGACTCATCCAGTTAAACTAAAAAAAGTTTATTGATCCCAAAGATAAATTAATTGTTGTTTTAACTCATCAATTTGAGATTCTTTAAAGTGTTACTGCAGATAGTTGTGGGCAGGAAAGATCTCTTGTCTTACAGCAAATTTGAAGATACATTTAATTAATGACTAAATTATTAATAGCTAAAGTCAATAATTTATGCAAATTCAGAATTACAACATTTTTGACACCACTGTTTGAGGTCAGTACATTTTTGATTTACAGAATTTTGATTCCTAACATCTTTAGAAGAGTTTATTTTTAAGCCTGAAATCTTTGCAAACACGGTTGTAAATTAGGTTGAAAGTTAAAATGAAGCTTTTACCATCTAAAGGGAGCAGAGGAGGGTTTGGATGTATCCGTGTTTTTAACGTGTCTGTTCACTCTGGACATGCATGTCTACAGAGACGTGTGCTGGAGGAGGTGGAGGTTCTGCTGGTGTGTGCGCACACACCTGTAGTTGCTGCGAGGTCACACACAGCACACACACACACACGCACGCACGCACACACACACACACACACACACACACACACACACACACACACACACACACACACACACACACACACACAGAATCATTAAATAATTATATTGAAGCCGAAGCAGATCCATCTGATTCCAGGTCTGAACTGAAGTTTCTCCTTTTCTCTCCAGCAGCTGCTGATCAGCTTCAACCTCCGACTGAAAATCTACAACCAGACAGTCGAGGAAGAATCGGAGTTCATGTTTCACTGGGACTTTTAGCTCTTATTGTTTATGTTTTATATCAGTGTTGTGTTTTTAAAATGCAAACTAGTAAGAAAATGTTAATAAAACAGATGAGTTTCTCTAAGAAACGACGGCTGGATTCTAAAAACACTGATATGAAGGTCTAATGAAAACAACACAAGATATTATTTATTTATTAAAAGTTTATTAATGTTAAAGACATAATGAAGAAATATTTGAGTAAACAAATGTATATGGTTTGATTTTAAAGGTTAAGTCTGAATGTAGCTTTTAAAACTTTCTTCTGAAAACAGCTGATAGTTGTTTTCTTTACTATTTATTAAAGTGTAAATGTTTTCATAGTTGTAAATAAAATGGCAACACATTGAAAACATGATAGCATAAAGTAAAAGATGTTCTGTCATGCTTTGGTTCAGAAGTTTTCTGATACTTTTTGTTAAATTATGGAAATAAATATTTTGACTTATAAATCTGTCTCAGAGTTTTAATTTTTCACATTTTCTCAGCAGTTGATCAAAACTGTACAATAGATTCATCCAGGTCAGTTTAGAGTTTCTAAAGTTTAATTTGCTCAGAGGGACAAAGTCAGTTTCAGTGATTTAAACTCTGCAGCTGAACCTGAAACATGTGAAGAGACACAATCTCCCTGGAAACGAGGAAAACTCTGAGATCAGAGGAGAATCACTGAGTGGAAACGAGTCTGGATGGAAAAAAGTCTTTATGCCATCAGTTTGGAGCAAATGTCAGAGTTTCTGATTCTTTAGTTGTTTATCCTGAACATCTTTACTGAACGTCTCTGATGATTCAGTCACATTTAATCACAGGCTGACCTGAACATCCAACATTTATTAACTCTTTAATTCCTCATCCTGGATCCAGATGTTGAAGCTGAAGCTGCTTTGATTGGAGGAGAAATCATCAGAAGAAGATGGAGGAACTGATGGTATCAATAATTCACCAATATTAACTTTCTCATTTATTAGAGCCATGTCAGCTTTGAACGGTTTTACACGTTAGAGCAGTGTTTTTCAACCCATTTTGAGCCAAGGCACACTTTTTTCATTGGAAAAATCTCGCGGCACACCACCAACCAAAATTGTAAACAAAGATACTCTGTAGCCACCTGTACTACATATATAGTCATTCTTATCAAAGTGTCTTGAATATGAATCAAATAAACAAAAAAATATATTTTTATCATAATTTATATTTATTTCAAATTGCACTTAACATGCCCACTTCAAAAATACAACTTAACAGTGCCACAACAATGTGGTCTTAAATTTAAAGAGGTAGAAAACTTCAAAGTATTTTACAAACTAATTCTGTCCATAAGCATTCTGTTAGCCATTCTCTACATTTTACTCAGTGTGAAACCTGTGCATGTTTGGATGAACACAGAGCTGATATTCTGGCAGGAATTGAAGAAAGACACACACGAAGCTCTTCCTCAACAGCTCTCAGTCTCTCTCTGGTTTTAGTTTTTATGGTAGTTAGGCTTGAGAAGCTCACTTCGCACAGATATGTTGTGGAAAATGGGAGCAATGTCAAAATCACTTTGTTTGCCAGAATAGGGAAGTCCTTGGCAGCAGTCAACCAAAAACTGTCCAAAGGTAGATCAGCAAAGCTCAGCTTTAAACCACGATTTTGTCTCAGTTCAGTTAGTTCTTCCTGCTCCTGTAAAGTCATGTTCTTGCCAACAACTGCTGAGCTGTATGGATCCCTAACAAAGTCAAGGCATTCAGTGAAGGCTGAAGAGAAATAAAATGACATCTTCTCCTCGAGAGTTTTTAAATGTGTACCTATTATTTCGCACAGTGCAGCAGTGTGAACATTTTGCCATTCCTTGGTTAGTGGGAACATTTCAAGGTTCCCACTTTCCACATGTTGTTGCCAGAGATGCACCTTTGAGCGGAATCCGTTAATTTTATCTGTACTTGTGAGCAGGTTTTCATTTCGGCCCTGCATCCGTGCATTCAGTTCATTCAGATGATGAAAAATATCCGCCAGATATGCTAGCCTTGAACACCACTCATCACTTGCAAGCCGCTTTGCGTAATCCGACCCCTCATTTGTCAGATTCACTCTGAGTTCCTCCCACAGCTCATACACACGGGCCAGTACCTTGCCGCGTGACAACCATCGGACCTCCGTATGAAACAACAAGGTCTTATGCTCTGCTCCCATTTCCTCACACAAAGATGCAAATATGCGGCTTTTCACAGGTCTTGCCTTCACAAAGTTTACCATCTGCACAACATCATTCAACACAGGAGCAAGGTCTGCTGGTAAAGTCTTGGCCATGAGGGCCTCACGGTGTAAGAAACAATGCGTAATAATTACATCTGGGTTTCTTTCCTTCACTCTGCTTACAAAGCCTTTGGTGCGCCCGACCATGGCTGCAGCTCCATCAGTGCAGACACTCGTGCAATTTTCCCACTTAAGTCCTCCTTGTTCTAAATATTCTGATGTGACCCGAAAAATTTCCTCTCCTGTTGTCCTTTCTGGTAAAGTCTTGCAAAATAGGAAGTTTTCTCTGATTGCGTCTCCATCCACAAAACGCACATTGGCCAAGAGTTGAGCATGTCCACTAATATCAGTACACTCGTCAAGTTGCAATGCAAATTTCTCACTGATACGGATCTTTTCCAAAACCACATTTTCGATGTCTGCAGACATGTCATCAATACGTCTCGAAATTGTGTTATCTGAAAGAGGGACTTTTGCTATTTCTTTAACCGCTTCAGGTCCGAGCATCTCCTTTACAATGGCTTTACAGGCGGGTAATATTAATGTCTCTGCCACAGTGTGGGACCTTTTTGATTTAGCTACAAGTTCAGCTACGTGGTAACTAGCTTTAAGGGCTCTCTCATTTACCTTCGTGGTTTTTCTCATAAAAGTTGCCTGTTTCTCCGTGTGTTTCCGCAGGAGAACAAAATAGTCAGCATTCTTGTTTTGAAGTGAAGGGTGTTTCGTTTGGAGATGGCGTTTAAGCTTGCTTGGTACCATAGAACTGTTGGATAGCTTTTCACCGCATATCAAGCACAACGGAGTCGGTGTCGCTGCGTCCCCGGTAAAAGTAAATCCAAACGAAATGTAACTCTCACTGTACTGTCTCGAGCTCACGGTATCTGCCTTCTTTTGATATCCACTTATACTAGGACCTTCATCTGGGTCTGAATTTTGTCCAGGGACCAGATCGGAGTTAGTATTTTTTCTTTTCAAAAACTTTTCCATCACTGTCACAGTCTGCTAGCTAGATGCAATGCTCTCACCGCTACATGTCACGTTCATACATCACTTATTCTCTCGTTTTAATGTACAATGCTGTGTTCCATACTGCCATCTAGTGATAAGAAAATTACATGATTATGCCGCTAGACACTACTACAGCACAGACACTCGAAAATGGCATATGATATGCAGTTAATTAGTTCGTTTTCAAAAATCTTTATAGACCAATTAAGTGAAATTGGATAATTTCCACGGCACACCTGACGATCACTCGCGGCACACTAGTGTGCCGCGGAACAGTGGTTGAAAAACACTGCGTTAGAGGAACCTGAAGTTAAAACTGGAGAAAACATTCAGAAATATTCTGTCTTCCTCCAGGACTCTGGGTCTGTTTTTCTCTCCGAGTCTCTTTTATAAAAACATGATTTTATCAAACAGCTTCTATGAACACATGAAGGGTCATTGATTCATTAAAAGCGCTAAAATATTTCTCTCACTTCTCTTGTTTCTCAGTAAGACCAGGAAGTACAGTCACCCAGTAACTTTGAGTCGACATTCTGCAGAGCCGAATCCATCTCCCTGTTAAACAAATGTTCAGCACAGGTTGTGTACAACTGTGTCTGCAGTGAATCAGGTTCTGACAACAGACACAACTGTGTGACACACTGTCTTTTGTTGTCAGAGCTCACGGCAGACAGTTGTACACACCCTGCGCGTACATGCAGGGCTGTTCACCAATAAAGCTTCAGCAAATGCATTGAACAGGGCGGAACCAACCAATAAGCTTCAAGCTCCAAAGCGACGTCACAAGGTCCCTGAAAGTTCCTAACTCAACGGTGTGCAACTATTCCGTTTCATTGGACTCCTGGCTGACAGTCCTTTATTCTGTGCTATTGAACTCCTGGTTTAACAAACGGTTTTATCCTCCAGTCCAGCAGATCAGGTGAGTAAATCCTGTTTTATTTTTGGTAACTTTTTATTCTGACACTTTCTGCTGTTTTGGATGTGGAGGTGAACAATACAAAAACATTTAACATTTTGATCATGATTGCCGTCGTTAATACACTAATACCTGTTACAATGGGATTCATGTAGATATATTTATTGAAATTAATACAAAGTGACATTTTGGGTTCTGACATAAATCTGGAGAACCTGTGTCAGAACCAGAAACAATTATGAAAACAAATATTTTATACGTTATTGAGTCGATCTGTATGCAGAGAGTTTTAAAGAGATTCTGCACCGAGAATAGAATCTGGTATAAAAGCCTCAGCTGAAGTTGTAGCTCAGCTGAAGTTGTAGCTCAGGGGAGCCCAAGTCCAGTCCTCCAGAGCTACCATAGAAGTATCCTTACTCCAACAGACCGGGATCAGCTCTACAGAGGCCTGGTAACGAGCCATTCATTTGATTCAGGTGTGTTGAAGCAGGAATGCATCTGAAAGTTGCAGGATGGTGGCTCTCGAGGCTCTCGAGGACTGGACATGGGCACCTCTGTAGCTGCTCAAATAGGAAAGATACGCAGCTGGGGCATAATACTGCCACCATCATGTCGGATATATTACTACTGATTTGGGATCGTCAGTAAATTTCTTGCTTATAAAAACACGTAGAGTTCAGCCTCTAATCTTGCAATAAAAATAATCCAAATTAAACATTTTCAGAATTCCTTGTATTGAGATCATTCTTATTCTGAAAATGAATCATGTATTGTGTTGGTGTGCAAATGACAAACCGGAATGCCAGAGATGATCAACTCTTTGACTTTGTCAGTGGACATTTTCTGTGTTTTCTGTCAATTTGTAGCTTCGCTAGAAAAGTTTTGTAATCGCTTTGACAACCGATGAGTTAAAGTTGTAGGTTGCTCTGTTATTGAAAGGAGCTTATATGACTTTAATGGATCGTTTTGTTGTCAGAGGAAAGTTGTTCGGAGGCTCATCATCACAAGAGACAAGGCAGGGATTGGTACCCCAAATAAATCAGAACACAGTAAAATAGAAAGCTTTCAGAATATAAAACTACTTTAAATTATTAGATGCATTCATTTGTAAATTATATTTGAGCACTTTTATTGGTGTTATGATTATTATGTCATGTTATATGGAAGCTATGAAAGAAAAATTACAACAATTTCCATTAGAATATTAATAAAAATAGATAAACTCCAATCTGGTGAAAACTGATTCATCTCATTAGCTTAGTTTAGTAACATGTTTCAGAGTTTATTTAGTCTTTATTTAGTTACAACCTGAAAGCTCCGTTTCTTGATGGTCCCTAACCAGCTGGTTGGGAACTGAGACGCTGTTATCCAGACAGTTCAGCACTAGAGGGCGCTGTGACGCTAAAGCTCTCAGCAGTTTTCCTTTGGAGCAAAGCAGCTGGTTTAAAAACTCCTTTCTCTGAAAAACATCACTTAATCTATGAAAATGAGATTGAAATTGTTTCTGAACTAAAATAAATCCGTCTCTGTTAATGAGACGCTTAAAAGTAGAAAAATCATTCCTGCCTCCAAACAGAAAGACTCCAGCTGGTCGACTGAGGAGATTTATCCAGGATCAGAAAGATCATTTCTACTTTCCTGAGAAACTCTGAGATATTTTCTGCTGACTGAAACTAATCAAGCCTGATCTTATAGTTTCAGCTTTATGCTGGTTTTTGTTGGGGTTCGTCTTTATGGAAGTAAATATGTGTTTATATATTTTCATTATTAGTTATAATAAGTTTATTGTTGTTTTATAATTATTTTTTAAACTCATTGAACACAGACATGCCTAATTTTTGGAAGGGTAATATGGGAAAGTCATGAATAAACTCAACACACATCTTTCACTAATTACCAGATTTCTGATGTTTTTCCTCTTATAACAAACTCATTTTATTTAAAAGTTGCTTTAAAAAGAGGTTCAGCAAATGCAGTGAATGGAAACAATCTGTTTTACTGTTGCTGTACTTGTTTATGACCACAGGGCGGCAGTAGTGATCTTTTCTAAACAATTATTTTTCTTTTAATCACCAGGAGTCCAGTTATTTTTCATATTGTGACTGAATTTGTTCCTGATGTCCTGCTGCCTCTCCTCCTCCTCCTCTTCCTCTCTCAGGATGAAGATGATCTCCCTGCTGCTCCTCATCCTCAGCTCATGTCTCTGTGGTCAGTCTCCATCTTGTCTTTGTGACAGAAAGCTCTCTAGATGGAGCTGAAAGACTCCCATGTTCCAGTTCTCAGTGTGTCTGCTCCTCTCTTTCCCTCTCTGTCTCCTCAGCAGCAACATTTGTAGTGAATGTGACCCAGAGCAGCTATGAGGCAGAGGAGAACCACAGCATCACTCTGGAGTGGACCTTCACCACCAGACCTGAGCCCTACAGATTCATAAAGATCTCCTGTGACCTGATACATGAGAGAGAAGGGATCTCATATGATGTTCACCTGATTGAGTTAAGTAATGGTGTTGAGTTTCCAGAGTCTCAGCATGAACAGTTTTCAGGACGAGTCCAGAGTGACAAAGACGTCCTCAGAGAAGGACGAATCAGACTCCATGTGTCCAGACTGAGGACTGAAGACTCTGGTCTGTATCGATGTGGAGTCAAAACTGAAGATGGATTCAACTCTTCAACATGTCGACTCAACGTTTCTGGTAAAATCTGTTTTCCTGCTTCTGTTTCTTGCTGACATCCATCTGATTCCAGGTCTAAACTGAAGTTTCTCCTTTTCTCTCCAGCAGCTGCTGATCAGCTTCAACCTCCGACTGAGAATCTACAACCAGAGAGACGAGGAAGAATCGGAGTTTATGTTTCACTGGGGCTTTTTGCTCTTATTGTTATTATTTCTTTTTTTATATCAGTGTCATATTTTTTAAAACCAAACTAAAGTGGAAATCTGTTTGAACTCAGATGTTGAGTTTCTGAGAGAAAGAAGAGCTGGACTCTGAAAACTGATATAAAGGCTAAAAATGAAATAAAAACATGAAACTTTATTTATTAAAAGTCTATTATTGGTTAAAGGAATAATGTAGAAATATTTCTGTCATGTTTGATTTTAAAAATGATTTAAGTTTTGTTTAAACATTCCACTGAAATCTGCTGCCCCCCCCCCTTTTTCAGTTTTTTATTCTCGTCTTTTAATAGATGTTGCAATAAATGTATTTATTAATAGTTGTAAATAAATGCCAAAACACTCTAAATAAGACAACATAAAATGTTTTAGGTCTTATGGTTTCGATTTTTCTCTGGCATTTTTAAAAATTTAATCATGAAAATAAACTTCAATTATAAAAGTTATTTCGACTCAGGTTATTTTAAGAAAATCGATCAAAACTCTAAAGTTATTTAATCCAGTTCAGTTTCATCTTTTCTCAGTTTTATTTTATTCTAGTTTTCAGTGAAAATCTGTAAAATCTAATATTCGAGTTACTGCAGCAGATTTAAACCATCTTTGAAAAAAGAGCCAAACAAAATCATTTCATGGACCATAAACTGAACCTGAGCCTCAGTTTGGGCAACACTAATCTGCACATAAACACTTTTATTGTTTAATCAGATATAAATGGTAGAACATGTCAGAATCAGTAAACAGAATCTGATCTTTTCCAGTTTATTTGTTCTAAAGTTTAATTTGCTCAAAGGAACAAAGTCAGTTTCTAAACTCTGCATCTGAACCTAAAACATGTGAAAATCACAACTTAGAAGCTCGTTTTGTCCACATGGTGGCGCTCTAAGCTCTGACTAAAAGCTGCTCAGCAGTCAAAGTTAGTTTTTCTCCTTTCTGTCTTTATTCAGTTCTGATGTAAAAACACAGATTTAAAATGTTTCCTTTAATGAAATGTGTTTATTTCTGATTATTAAATATTGATCTGATCAGTTGATCAGCAGCTTCATCCTGATGCTTCACTCAGTGATCTTCACTTCACTTTACATGTAAAATAATCAGGCAGGAAACAACATGAAATAGTTTTCAATAAAAGCAGCTCTTCTTTATGTTTTAAATGATTTATTTCTAACAAACAGATACAGGTCAAAAACAGAGGAAATAAAAGAAACAGCAGCATCAGAGAAACAACAAAAGGTCAGAAAACGTAGTTGATCTTAGATTGTTGGATCTTATTCTCTGAAGGTACCGGAGGGATAAAAGATGATTTTTTAAGAAAGAAATAAACAAATAAATGAATGTATGAAACAACGGGAATAAAAATACATTAGTGAAAATATTTTCACTAAACAGAAATGAACAAAAACTAAAACTAGTTGGACTGAAACTCTTGAAGCATTTTTCAAACTTCGATCTTCAAAAACTGAATGTAAATCACTGAAAACAGGTTTTACCTGCGGGGACCATAGAAATGAGAACGAAATGAGAAAAAACACCATTACCATGGCAATAAGAACCAACATGGCTCCATGTGAGCAAACCTAAATGAGCTGGTTGATTTACAAGTTATTTCTTTTCTTTTAGATCATTAAAGATACTTAATTTAAGACAATTAACAAAGAGAAATATTTTATTCACATTAGTAAAATTTATCACATCAGTTTTCATTCCATAATGACCTTAATGCTGTTTCAACTGAGCTTTTTAACACTTGATGTTTTCAAAAATATAATCTAATTTGATTTGTATAGCATATTTCAGCAGCAAGGCATTTCAAAGTGTTTTACATCATTAAACACAAAAACACATGTAACATTGAATAAACAATCAAAAACATTACAAAAACATAAAATTTCCCGCCGAGTCAAAGATCTACCCTTCAAATCGGCAGAAAAAAAACAAACAAAAAATAAAAAAAACTGGGGGTTGGGGGGTCCAACCTGCACCCCTTTTTCAACAATGGGGGATACAGTATTTTCCAGCACCTGTTGTTTATTGCAACAAGTTTCAGACTCAAGTATATCAGAACAGCAGAGCTACACAACAAGGGAAGGCACTTTGTAATCGACGAGTTAATCCAAACACTTTGGACTAGAAATGAAAACAGTGTTTCTAGGACCATTAATTAATCTGCACATTGAACCTGAAAACACTCAACATATTATGAGTTAAAATCATAATTCAATGTTATTATTCCATGAGACAAATATGTCATTTTCTCCTGGAGGCTTCAGGCTGAAAGCTGCTGGTTTCGTGTTAAAACTGCCTCTTGGAGATTAAACATAAAACTAAAAATGGATATAAAATATGATAAACATCAAGATAATGTTACTGTCAGCTGATTTGAAGATGAACATACAGCAGATCATCTGTTACATATTTTTGATATGTTATAGATTCTCTTATCCATCAGGTTCTAACTAAAAATAATCTATAAAAATACACATAAAATTACTTTTATTCTTTGGTGTTTTAACACAAACTTTCTCAAGTTATTTTGGATTTTCTTTCTGAAATTGACAAAACTAAGAAAAAAAACAAAGTCAGGTTTGATCTTTGGTAAATTCAACATAAAGTTAACAGAAACTGTAACATCTCTGGTTCATTCATCAGTTCAGTAAGATACAGATTATAAACAAGGAGGACTAGAAATGATGGGATGTTCTGCATATAAACTCATTTGAGCCTCATGTTCTTTGACACAGGCACCTTCACCTCACCTCTATCAGATAAAATACTGGCTGCTTTCTGGGTTTTTTGTCTTTTACTCAAAGGAAAAACTGAACTTGGAGTTTGGGATTTGGTTCATCCCATTTACTGCTTCAAAACCAGGCAGCCTGGTTAATTAATACTTTCTTTAAATCTTTCTTTCCTATAAAGCCACTGAGAGCAGCTCCTTCATTTCACCAACACGACTATTAGATCTATTTCTCTATCTGTGTTCAATTTTGAGAATAAGCTTCATTTGTTCACTGATTCTGCTACTGACTGGCCACTAGGGGGAAACGGTTCGCTTATATAGACAGAGATTGCTGTCAATAACCACCTTTACACATTTATGGCACAATAGAAAACTTTAGCTTTCAGTTACAAATATGATATAATGGGAACTATTTTAGTCGTCTGGCCAAAGGAAGCTCAAATAACTGGAGGTACTTTAAATCAGACCAAAGAATTAATGACTTTCTTCAGTCAAATGCTTTACATTCGTATAAAATAGCTGCAACAAAGACATTGAGGTAATTCATTTTGAGACAAAGTGTCAGTTTCAGGAAACTTGGTCACATAAAGTTCCTGCAGAAGAAGGATTTCAGGTACATTAACAGTAAAAACAAACAAAGTCCAAACAAAAACGTGACTACACACACAAATATTAAAATATTTTATGCCAATAAGTCACTAAGGTAGCTTATTCAGGGAGTCAGTGTCTGGTTCCATATTTTACCTGATGTAAGTAAAATACTGAGCCGTTATTGATCCCATTTAGTGCATGAAACTGACTTATTTTTGGTTTAAAAGACAAAACAAACAAACAAAAACAAAACAAATGGCTAAAACAAAGCAATTCCAACATCTTCTCTACTTATAAAGTTAGTAAGTGCAAGATCTCAACTTCAACAGGAAAGTTGGTGGCTTAAAGTCCTTTGTGTTCAATTCTTCTCTGTTGAAATGTTAAAGTTAAGTTTTTTCCACTACATTTTGATCCTCAGAGTAAAATCTGGTCACTGGACGCAGAGAGAGCAGAAAAGTCCTTAAAGCCCTTTGATGATCAATGTTGTTCTACAACATCCAACAAGAGTTGGAGGCGTTAAAATGTAAACCTGAGTAAACAGTTAATACGGTGAGGTAGCTGCTTTTTGACAATTTGTCTTAACTAGGTACAGTGTTACTATAATTCCCATGACTACCACTGAAAACAAAGCAAAACTGACATAAAGCGCAAACCGTTCCCGATTTGGTGGCTTCGGAGATTCACTTGAGGTTGGAGCCACAGCAGCTGAAAAGAGACAAAACAAGAAAATGTCATTTCTTGTTGATTTCTGCAAACAAACGTATTTTTTTTAGCTCACAGTGCTGTTACTGCACAGGTTGATAGTTTAGTAGCTCAGACAAAAAAGTTGTAGCACACCACAAACTATAAATTACAACTTCCACAAAGTATTTAATTTAAAGTGTAACGAACCCGCAGTGAAAGCAAAATACAACAATCAGAATAAAAGAGACTGGAGGCTGAAATCGCTGCCAAAAGTGTATAAACAAAAAACGATGGAAAGGTGTGATTATTAATGTAAACATTACTTATTGGGTTTCTATTTTTATTCAATTTGAAAAACAGTAAAACTTTTTTCCTCCATTCCCTCCAATTCTACACATATGTAGAATTTTGAGGAACGAGCATAAAAGTGGGGAAAGTGGGACGCTCTCCTGGGTTTGTGCCTTACTAGACACTTGAAACTGAAACATTTCTACATCTTACTACATCTTTTTTAACAATCTGATGAAATTACGCATTGCATGGCCTGATTGATTTGCTTCAAAGCAGTTGATGGATACATGTCTAATTCAGATTTTCTTTGCAAAGTTTTTAAATTTGCATCATAATTGGATGGTAACATGGATAATGTGTCATCAATCATTACAATAACAGTTGAAACCATCTAAAAAACACCATCCAGCTTCAGTGTGAGCCAAAAGATGTTTAAATTGGATTAGATGATTATGTCAGCAGCTGATTGTGTAAAAGGTTTAATTTTAGGACCTTACAGTGTTTTGGTGACTCAATTTAAGTTTATGGTCCTTTTCTACACTGAGATGATTTTAAGTTTTCTTTGTTGTTGACTCTGTACGTCGACACGGATTCGGCATCTTGAGAGAGCAGAAATTATTTTTAAATCTGGGTTCTGCAGTGGATACATTCCTGATTCCATGTTTCCAAGGGGCCCTGAAAGCTGCTTCTTTTTTTATTCTGCACTGTCCCACTTTCACAAACAAACATGGCGCTGCTTGGTGTTTTTGTCATTCAGTGCTACAGCGCCGCCGATTGGCTCAGCAATCTAACTGAAGTATTTTCTGTGGTGCTGCATCCTGACGGACAAACATTTTTTCCTGATCGTTTACAAAAACGTGTCTTGTTTGCAGGCACGTGCAGAGGGGGGGGGCTGAGGGGGCTTGAGCACCTGCCCCTTTTGCTCCTTGCCCCCAAGTGCCCTTTAGTTAATTTTTTTTTCTTTTTTTTTTTTGCCATTATTATTTTCTAAGGCCTCTTCTGACACATAATAACATGTACTAAAATTATTATTATTTTTATTTTTTTTGTACAACATGGTCCAGCTCTGATTTGCATATCTTGCTAAATTGCAGGTTTGAATATTGCAATACTTTCCTAAAACAAAATAGGCCTGCAGAAACAAATTACTAATAAAATGGCATAGTTATAGGCTCTATATAGAGATTTTCCTTAGCTTTGACTGTATATCTCACAAATTTGTTATTTATCATTGTTTATTAAACTCTGAAAGCTGAGAGGCTTTGTTAATATTCTGTTCCAGAATGCAGCTAGATGAGCCCTTTTTTTTTGAGCACCTGTCCCTTTAGTGGTCTCTGCACGGCCCTGCATGTTTGTCTCTGTGTGGATGGAGCCTTAATTAACCTGCTTTGTTATTTGCATTCACATTAATTTGAAGGTTAATAAGTTCTGCTTACCTCTCACTGTGAGCTGATATTTTTTCTTGTGACATTCTCCATTAATGAACAGCTGATACCGTCCTGTGTCGTTGAGTCTCAGGTCAGTCAGGACACACAGCAGCTGTCCTTCCCCGACCAGCTGAGGGTCACACAGCAGTCGACCTCTGAACTGATCATTTATGTACGGCTCAGGCCTAGACTCGCTGTCGTACTGATAAATACTCTTCTCTAACTCCATGATCCTCAGATTGATATGCAGCCCATCAGTCGTAGTTTTTACAAGGTGAATCCATGTCAGTGTGACGTTCGAGTGCTCCTCTGCATTGCAGACATCCAGAGTTTCATTCACAGTTAGAGATTTTCCTGCAAGACACAAAGAGACAGAAAAAGGAATCACAACACAAGCCTGGAGGATCAGGAAACTGGTTTAGTCCTCAGAAACACTCGATCACAGCAAGACTCAATTCTTCTGTTCGCTTTTTCAACAAAACCTTTTGTTGAACCGAAAGGCTTTTGGTTCAACAAAAGGTTGAACTAAAATCCACCTAGCAGCTGATTAATTTGATATATGTGTGCTTCTCTAAGTGTTTGAAGTGTGGGAAGAAGTCAGAGTAGAAAACCCACACATGCACAGGGAGGAGGTGCAAACCCAGAACCTCTGAGCTACTCAGTGTAAATTTGTTTTAAGAATTTTACTTCCTCTTCACAGAAAATATGACAAATTTCTTATTAAATTGGAAATCAGTTCCTCACCTGATGCACAGAGAACCAGAGTCCCAGTCAGCACCAGCAGGACTTGGAGTTTCTTCCAGCTTGACATTCTGTCCTGAGCCATTCACAGCTGTAAACACAAATATGAATCAGTCTAAAAAGGCAAAACAAAGGTGTGTGAAAGAACCTCATGTTATAATCTTAATAAAGCCCATAGATGAGTCAAACATCTGTTGAGTCAAACATAGATGGTTGACTCATAGATATATTGCTATTATAGTGCTTTACATAATACACTGAACTGTACTTAATGTTTCTATGTTTCACTGTTTTATATGCATGACTGTGTATCTTGTCAACATTGTGTTGCACTTTTTAAAATGGTTATTGCTTCACCTTTTTACTAGTTTTTAGATGTATTGTTAAAAAAGCCCATATATGGACAAATGCTGTGAATTAGCTTCAATAAGCAGTTTGACCCAAACATGGGGCTGCTGTTCTGTTCAGTTTGTCTACGTCTATGTGTGTCTCTCCTTATCAAATAAACCTAAATCAAATTCAGCAGGTGCCTCAATCCCACCTTGTTGTGTCTTGTGAGCAGGTGTCACTAGCATCAGTATCCTCTAATCCATCATCAGCATCACCTGAAAGAGCAAGAAATAAATGTTTTTAGTGGAATAGTTGCTGAACACTTTCATGTTACACAACCTATAACACCTAGCAGGTAGAAAATAATTTAATTAATGGTCAAACACATTATTATTATTATTGGCACTTTGTTGCTTCTATGAGTCACAATAACCTAAACATGACGTGACTGTATAAAAACCTGTTGTGGGTTTGAAAGTGTGATAAGTGAGTTTCTGTTTTGCGCTCAGATGTTATTGTCAGTTCCCATCATATTTAATATATGTGAGAATTATCTGCAGATAAAACCTACTAACTGTTGTCTTACTAAGATTATTATGTAATTTCTGCCCTGTGAACCTCTGGACTTAGATAAACTAATACTGAGGAAATTCTGTTAGAAGAAGAAAACTTCATGTCCACTTGCTGAGCAAGGGGCCTAAACATAGTACAGTTCTACTGTCTGGAAAACATGCCGGCTCCCTGATCGTCCTAGTTAAAGTCTCTTCTTGCTTATGTCTCGTTATTAGTTTGAACATAGTTAATTATGAGGGAAAACTGGAGGTGGAGCTGAGAGACACAGAGATAAACTCAGACTCTGTCGTGGTAAAAATAAACTCCTGGCTTCTTCTGGATCAACATTCGTTCTGCTCCAAAATCCGAAGAGCAACAACATAAAGCATCGACTGAGACATAATGGGTCCAAACACATAATGCGATCCTGGTCGATGCGAGTCGGTCAACAGAAATATGCATTTTGCACGATAAAGCAAAACTTTGTATTTGTTGGAAAAATGGGCCTTAAAGATTGAGAATTGCTAAAACACGTGAACACTCGTTCTTAAAATGGCGTCAAAAAATAAAATGTCGATTAAGTTTCACTTTCTGACTCATTATTTTCTATTGAGGAAATGTCAGCAAACATATCAAATGTTTTGTCTTAAGTAAATCACGGTAACAGACATGCAACATAAATCCTTACAAACTCAAAAAAACAAACAAACAAAACATGTTCGAGTTTTAGGTTTGCACCAACTGAATACGGGAAACATTTTTCCATCATGGCGAATGTTTCTTACTTTCTAACAACAATAAAGCAGCAAATGTTTTCCAGTTATAATCCTATAATCAACGATCAATCTGCTATTTTCATGCACCGCAGAATATAAGGTGGATATTACGCAACTATGTCACATAGGGCTAATGCCAAAACATTCTATTCATGAATTTCCACTGAGGTTTTTGTTAAGATAAAGACAAGTTAGCCTGCATGAGAAAGGCAGAGACAGAGCGACTAAAAAACGGAGAAAGTTTTCAACAAACTCACCCGGAAACGCTGGAACCAGAGATCTGAAGTTATGTCGAAACGTGCAGTTTCCCTTTATGCTTCTAAGTGTAACTTTTTAATAACTTCGTCGAGTAAACTATGTTTAAAAGCTGCAGGTTAAAAAAAAAGAGCGTCTCGATCTTTCGTAAAGAGCAAAAAGGGATTGGTCCACAACGGGCGGGGCGAGGAGCCATCCACGTGACGTGGATTCTTTTTAGCTAAGCGCTGCGAAGGCCTATTGAAATTGCGCTGTTTATTATTGCGATTCTGCCACCCAAATTAATTGGCTTTTTGGGGGCTTTATCATATTCAAAAACTCACCAAACGTGGCGGGCGCATAGAGCCCGTTTAAAATTTACGTATTTTAAGGTCGTCGCAAAAATAATAATTATTATTATTAACGCTTTGGTGCAAAAAAACTGATTGAAAATGTATTTATTTACTGTATGTTTATGTCTGATAAGACTCAGATGGAATGGCACAGAAAGCAGCTCTTTAAACCATTTAGAAACACAACCGAGACTCAATCATATGACTTAATACCCCTGATAATAACTCAGAAATGGTCCAAAATTAGGATAATTTTTATTTCTTTCCTACTTACGAAAAGTTTATGTTTATATCATAGGTTTGTGGTGCCTTTCTATACTAAAGAAAAAGATATAAAACGTCTGATATTTCACAAGATATTAAAATTCATGGAAAAACCTTACATAACCTTATATTTAAGCAGAGAGTACAGTGGCCACCATAAGAAAGGCTGCAGTATCAATTATTCCGGATGAACTGATCAGTAGAGGGAACGCAAAAGAAAAAAATTCCTGGTCTCCTACATAAAATAACACATTCATTGAGTGGAAATATTTTCAACAAACTGAGTGGGTTTGATTTACAAACAATGACGCTCAATACGCATTAAACAAAATGGCTCTGCATTCTTTTAAAGATGTTCTATAAAATTTTCTCTCATTGTTTCATTTTACCAAAAGTTTTGTCTACTGGAAACAAAAACACTCCTTCAGTTCATCAATAAAAACTGTTTACTTTAAAAACATAAATTAATAAGAGTTTTTTAAAAACAGTTTTTATTTTCACATTAAAATGGCAGGCAGAAGTGCATGTCAACAATCAACTTAAAAATAATCTACTAACTGTGTCATAGCACTAAGGATTTCTGTTTTATCATCTTAACTTTTTAATGTTAACTTGAACAGAATAGAATAGAATCTATTTATAATCACATCATATTTACAATATGTTGGCATTATTTACATCTATGAACATTTATAAACAACATTTACACTTTAAGTACAAAAGTGCATAAAAACAAGCAGCAGATTTCAGGAAAGTTTCAACAGCAACTTCAGAAATGTAAAGACATTTAAACTTATTCCTGACATAGGAAGAAATGTTCTTTTTTTGTTAATTTTGTAACAATAATTGACTTTTGACTTAAATGGCTACTTCCATCTTCAATGCAGTGGTGTGCTGCAATGAAGGTGAAAAACTTAAACATATCAACAGACTGAATAAAAAGGCTGAATCAGTTGTGGGGATGAAGCTGGCCCCACATGGAGAGGTGAAGAGAGACAGAATGCTGAAGATCAGAGCTATGAAGGATAACGGTTACAGCTGGTGGACAGCCTGAGGAGCAGACAAACATTGCTGCAGCCCAGATGTGCTAAAGAACGCTGCAGCAAGTCCTTTCTGCCTCTGAGGCTGTAATGATGGACACATAGTCTCTAGAGCTGTGTGTGTACCTTTGAAGATCAATAAAGTATTAATCTAAATATCTCCTGTTTGAAGTACATTGTAAATAAGTAAAAAGAGAGAAAAAGCATCACATTCAGAAACAGCAACACAAAAACAGTGATCCAATCTGTATTCTTGGGTTCAACTTCTGGATTTGAGGCTGTAGGTTCATTTTTTCTCCCAAGTTGTTTGATTCCTGCTGTGAAGAAATCAGACATAAGACTTTGAATCAGGAGAAATTAAAACATTTAACAATAAGTGGATTATTTTTTACTAAAAAAACGAAATAAAAAAAACAAACACTGGATAAAAAAACAGCCTGAAAAAAAGAAGCTCTGAGCAAACAACTCACCAGTAACATTGAGTCGACATCTTCCAGAGTTGAATCCATCTTCAGTTTTCACGTCACACAGATACAGACCAGAGTCTTCAGTCCTCAGTCTGGACACATGGAGTCTGATTCGTCCTTCTCTGAGGACGTCTTTGTCACTCTGGACTCGTCCTGAAAACTGATCATCCTGAGAATCTGGAAACTCAACTCCATTACTTAACTCAATCCTCCAAACAGTTTTACTAAATATAAACTGAAATGTCGGCTCCAAAATAATTGATTTTACCCATTTAGCAATGATAATTCATTGAGTTGGGATAAACATACATTGACATATTCAATAAAAGTTTTCTCATCAGTAAATGTGTTCATATTTTCTATTTATTACATTGTAAGAGCACAAAAAAAGTAAATTTTCTTAAATAGTTTTTGTCACTAATTCCAGAAAGTGAAACTAACATACATTATATAGATTCAAACAGAGTAAAATATTCTAATCATTCAGTTTTTACAACATTTATTCAGGTTTACAGATAATAAACTCGACCTCCAGTGTCTCTGGAAAATTTAATATTGTAGAAAATATTGAAAATATAGAAAATATACTAGAAAATCATGTTGTAACACTAATCAGTGAATTAACTTTAACAACTGCAAAGGTTTCCTGAACCTCTAATGGTATTTATTGAACTGCTGATTGGACAGAAAACATGTCGACTCTCTTCATAATGAGATGTTTGCTTATATTGAACATTTGTCTCCATGCAAGGAAGAAAGAAAAGTTATTGCTTAAGAAGCTGGTTGTTCAGAGAGTTTATCAAAAACTGAGTGGAAGGAAAAACTGTGCTAAATTACGTTGCAACAGGGAAAGATGCAGCCTTGTCAAAAAGTAACTCACAATTTTCAAGGAGTTTCAGAAGGAGGAAGGAGAAACTGAGGCTGATTCAGAGCAGATTCTGTTCACTCTGTTGGATTCACTCAGGCAAAGAGCCTTAAACTGGTTAAGCAGAAATCTTCTTTTCAGCTGATAGTAAAGTTTGTATTTCATTCAGAAATGAAGGTTCCAGAGTTTAGAGGAAGAAAGAAAACCAGAATCCACGTTGATTAAAGTCCAAAGTGGAACTGACTGTATAGAAATTAACAGACTTTTCAAAAACCTGAAATCTTTATTTAAAATAAATTAATCTAATGCAGTTTTCTAATTGAATGTAAACTATAATTACCATTACAAGAAGAAGTCTGTCATGAGTGACAGTTTTTTGTCACAAACTGCGAAATTAGTGACCAAAAACATTTAAGTGATGTCAAGAAACCCTAACCCTTTTCTTCATTGATTATAACAAACTGATTTAACTCAGAAAAAGTTTTATAATAAAAGGTTCAGCAACTGCAGAGAATGAAAACATGCTGTTGGCTTAAGGTTTTGGTGTGAGTTCATAACCACAAGGTGGCAGTAGAGATCTTTTTATAAACAACCTTAATTCTGCTCCAGGAGTCCATATGTTCCTCATATTGTTCCTGATGTCCTGCTGCCTCTCCTCCTCCTCTTCCTCTCTCAGGATGAAGATGATCTCCCTGCTGCTCCTCATCCTCAGCTCATGTCTCTGTGGTCAGTCTCCATCTTGTCTTTGTGACAGAAAGCTCTCTAGATGGAGCTGAAAGACTCCCATGTTCCAGTTCTCAGTGTGTCTGCTCCTCTCTTTCCCTCTCTGTCTCCTCAGCAGCAACATTTGTAGTGAATGTGACCCAGAGCAGCTATGAGGCAGAGGAGAACCACAGCATCACTCTGGAGTGGACCTTCACCACCAGGACTCAGGGATCCTACAGGGAACTGTTCATCTACTGTGAATTTAGAACCTCAGTGAAGAGACGGGTAATATATGTTCATCGTGATGGAGATGAGTTTCCAAAGTCTCAGGATGATCAGTTTTCAGGACGAGTCCAGAGTGACAAAGACGTCCTCAGAGAAGGACGAATCAGACTCCATGTGTCCAGACTGAGGACTGAAGACTCTGGTCTGTATCGCTGTGACGTGAAAACTGAAGATGGATTCAACTCTGCAACATGTCGACTCAACGTTACTGGTGAGAAGAAATATTTTTATCTCCTTGTTCAAATCCTGATTCCTGTATTGATGAACCAACATCTCCATCTTCATCATGAATCCTCCTGGATCTCAGTTTTCATCAAATATTAATAAATATTTCTGGTTTCTCTCCAGCAGTTGTTGATCAGATCCAAACTCAGAGACCAACTTTGACTCCAGAACCAGAGAGAGGAAGGAGCATTATCATCATCATCGCTCTGGCACTGACACCACCAGCTCTGATTGCTCTAATAATCTTTATTATTTGGGATACAGAGAGAAGAAGGCGAAGAAATGAAATTATTTGACAAAGGTCAGATTTGTTTCAATCTAAGATTTATTAATTTATCTAAGGTTTTATTTTTATGCTTATGTTTATTGTGTTTCTATTTACTGTTTTAAATCATTTCCAAATGGTTTCTGTCTCAGTCAGAACCATTGATCAGTTATTGTGTCTAAGTGCTGATTCAACTGATTGTTACTGAAACCAAAGATATTTATCTGATAAAATGAATAAACACTAAGTTGTGGTTATAAAGGTCAATAAATGTAAGACTTTAATGTATTAATGTATTTTTCAATTTTACAACTGAAACATTGAGAAGCTGATGATTCTTTTTCCACCAGCTGTGTCTCCATCTTGTTCTCCCTGAATGAATCTCTCTCTGTTTGCTTGTTTCCTCTTTAATGTCTCATCATGACTCCATCGTCTCCTCATTGGTTTCTGGATCCTGTGGTCAGGAAGCAGCAGCTGCTGCTCTCAGCCTCCTGAAACATCCTGAAGCTCAGCTGCTGATCTCTGATCAGCTCAGCATCCTGAAGCCTTCAGATCAGGAGTTTCTCTGCTGGTCCTGATGCTGCAGACGCTCTCAGACCAGCAGAGGCTGAACCTCACAGTCCTTCAGACCCAGAGGTCGGCATGGAAACCAGCTGATAAAACTAAACACAGAAACATCGCTCTGCTTTTACAGGCTGATAAAGTCAGAGATGGAGGAGAAAAACTGGAAGGAAAACTTTAAGGAAGGAGATGAATAATTTAAGTAGATCTGGATTTACTAAATGTTTAAATGTTTGAGCTGAGATTACCTCACATTTCATTCTTCATCACTTTGGTAACCAGATCAGTTCCTGGTTGATGTGAACGCAGCAAACCAGGCCCAGAGCATCACTCCTCCACCGCTGTGTCCTGTTGTCAATGGCAACCAATGTCTCTGGTCTGGCCTCAGGGTGGATGTAGTTTACCTTCTTCCTGTCTAAAAACTCAAGTTTTGTTACTGTGATCATTTTATCGGCTTCATTTTTTGTGTTTATGGTGTTAAAATGTTGTAAATAAATCAGTTTTTATAGAAAGATGTCTGGACTCCATGTTGAATGTAGAATAAAGATAATTTAACTTTTTATTTGTCAAATGACTTAAGTTTCTGCATTTTCTCAGGAGATTTGATCAAAACTGTCATTTAATTCATCTTTTTTCAGTTTAGATGTTCTAAACGTTTGTTGGATCAAAGAAATAAATGAGATTTAAATCACTTAGTGGCTTAAATCTGGAGGTAAAAGCAGAGCCACTGCTTCTGAAATGTTTCTCTTTGTCCACATGGTGGCGCTCTAAGCTCAGACTAAAAGCTGCTCAGCAGTTAAAGTTAGTTTTTCTCCTTTCTGTCTTTATTCAGTTCTGATGTGAAAAGTTTCCTTTAATGAAATGTGTTTATTTCTGATTATTAAATATTGATCTGATCAGCTGATCAGCAGCTTCATCCTGATCTTCACTTCAGGTTGAGTTAATTATTTACTGACAGGTTGATGATGTCATTCAGTTGACTCAACACTCAGCACATAATTTGTAAATAATTAATTTCTGCATTAACTGATCATAATGTAACAGATTCATATTTTTCTACTTCCTGTTTACTGATGTAACTTTAGATAAAATTTATTTGTCACTTTGCTGATTTTAGAAATAAAAATACAGAATCAATTCTTGGTGGTGGAGAGAAACTTTAGGTTTAAATTAATCTCATTAATTAGGATATAAATTACAAATCAGATCAGAGCTGGTCTGTGTAAAAAAGATGAAATAAATAAAACAGGTAGAAAAGCTGCAGCAACAAAATAAAAGCATAGAAATGACTGAATGAAAACAGATGAAATGTTTCTGTGATCAGTAACAATAATCAATAATCTGAAGCTTCAACGTTTCATAACGGCTGCAGATCCATGTTGGATCCACTGGAGGTTCTAGAAAGTTCTAAGCTGAGAGTTTGGTTCTGATCTGATCTGGATCTGCTTCCTCGTTCATCTGCTTCATTAAATAAAGACGAAGAACCAACCCAGTAACCAGTGGAACCATCAGAACGGCTCCAACAATCAGTCCAACATGTTTGTTTCTGCTTCCATCTTCTTTTCTTCCCTCCTTGTTTTCTGTCAAACAGAATCAGAGCTGAAGGTCAGAATCCATTTCTCTTCATCTGCTGCTCTCAGACCAGCTGCTTCTGCAGCAGCTTTAGAAACACAAACATCTGGGCTGACAGGTTCACTGCAGAACCAGAACCACATCTGGCCTTAAAGGGATATTCCCCCTAGATTAGCCACAGAGACTCTGGAGACATTTTACCTTTAAGAAGATTCACTGATTGAACATTAAACCACTTTATGCAGCTTCCTTCTTTCACTGGAACATAGAAACCATGAAAACTCACCAGTAGGAGGCGCCACATCCAGGAAGACGGTCCTGATGGGGTCAGAGGTCAAAGTGCGTCTCTTCCTGCCGGTTGCTTCTCTCTGGAAAACCCGACACTCGTATGTTCCCGTGTCGTTGGTCGTCACGTTGCTCAGAAGCAAAGACACGTCTCCGTCCTCCATCCGTCTGTCCTGCAGCTCCATCCGCTTCCTAAAAGATGGATGCTGGTTCTCTGGGTCCGGCTGCTGGTCTCTGAACAGGAGGACATATTCTGGTTCCAGGTCCGGTCGGGTCCACTTCACAACCACAGCAGGTTTGTTGTTGGGGAGTCGGCATGGCAGAGAGACGATCTGTCCAGGAACAGCTGAGATGTTTTTATGGACTACAGAGAAACAGAGCAGAAAGGTCAGAGGTCAGAGTGAACCGGTCCACTTCCAGCAGCAGCAGAGACCAAGGAGAGACACTGGACTCTGACCTGGACTGGATCAATGGATCTAACAAGGATTATTGGTGATTTATTGATAAATGTATTTTATTCAGTTGCTTAAAGGTTTAATCTGTTGGTTTAATCAGTTTAATATTTTAATATGTTCCAATATTCTTAAACATTTCTTCAGAAAAATCTTTCTATTCCCATTCATATTGAGATGCTGAGAGTCAGTCTGCCTTTGGTTATGAGATCCTTTCTACAACATCTGAGGAACAGCTAAAAAAAAAAAAAACAATCCTGACAAACAGGCTGGTCTGAGACCAGTAAGAAACCAGTAAGAAAAAAAACTAAAATCACCTCTAAAATTAACAGGTAGAGCAGAGACTTTATACACTGTAAAACATTTGAGCTGCATTTAGTTGTCTACTAAAGAAATCTTGCAAGTTTCAGATTTTGGAGTTAAATGTGTTTGTGAAAGATAAATTATAAAGTGTTAATATTAAAAAAAACTAAAAAAGAAGAAAAGAACAACTAAACTAAACTTAAATAAAAAATATTTACAGGACATTTAAGTGAATAGAAATGTTATTTTATTGGCCCAATGAAACACCAAGGAATAGTGTTGTGCTCCCTTTATCAATAGTGTTAGTTCTTAAGGTACAGCCACCACCAGCATCCGGTAAAGGATGAGAGGAGAGGTTTCAGGTCCAAACTTTCTTTAATAGAGCTGGGAGTGGTCTACAAGAAATCCAGAAAACAAATAAAAATGAAAGCTATTATTTTACTCGCTCTAAATGGTTATTCCTATTTTTTTCCAGCAGATGGCAGCAAGAGACCACAAATAATCCACAAACCACATCGTCATATTAACTCTTTAAATTGCCATATGTATATATATTTAAGTTGTACATATATTTAAATCCTACTTAAATACTAACGGAACTTACTTTTATTCATTTACACGCTCCCAGTCTCTTGAACAAACAGCTTTAACGGTCTCCATCGATTACTCCCGTCAACTTTCTGATCATCTAACGCTGCTAACGCTGAACATGTGCTCTAACAGTAACAACTATTGGTAGCCTGAAATTACAATGAACCAATCACAGCAGACATTACTCAGATGGCTTGCTGAGCTCTTAAAGTGATACACACATAGTCCATTTTCAACAAATAGTAAATAAACACCGAGTACTCTGTTAAAAAAATGTTATGAAAAATACTGCAATTTTTAAAGCATTCTGCTGTTGAGGGTGGATTTAACTGACATATGAAACAAACGTGTCAAAAAAATAACGTTAAAATATGCCTGTACTAAAAGGCTAAAAACCATTTCAGGATTCTTTGAGACAGAACTTAAGTTGAGGCTGAGCATTGCTGACGACTGTCTTTGTTGAAAATATTTAGTAATTTTTCAGAAAACTTAACTCTCTTTTTTAGAATCTTTGTGATTTTCCGAACTGTCATTGCAACTTAAAACAGACGGCATTAACAGAAACACATTTCTGACTCATAGCGTAAAAACAAAATGTAAAACCACGGAGAAGGAACACACACCGGAACACTGACTGCTCATTCAGTACTTACACAGGAAGTGTAGAAAAAACATGTGGTTGCAGGCTGACACCACAGAGCCTTGCCTCTGTGGTGTCAAGGGAAGATGGTGCATGCCCAGATAGCACAGAATCATTGAAACAACATTGAATCAATGTCAGCCAGAAACATTGAATCAACGTTGAACGCTGACATTGAAACATCGAAAGTGGTCGGTGACTTGTATGTTGAATCAACGTTAGGGTTTCAACCATTACAATTATCAATGTTGATTCAACCATCATCTGTATGTCAACTTAGATGCCTATTTGTGTTGATATTACATTGAATAAGTTAGGAATCAACATTCATTCAACCATCATCTGAACGTGGATCTGCATGCAGATTTGTGTTGATTCTACATTGAATCAATGTTGATTCAACCATCATTTGACTGTGGATCTGCATGCATATTTGGGTTGTTTTTATATTGAATGAAAGCTAAGGATTTATGTACATTTTAGGTCTGATAGGTCTACATCATAACATGCCACTAAAAGTTTCTTCACTGGTGTTAAACACTGTATTATTGGCAGATGATGGGTAAACTGTGTACAAAAGTTTAAAAATGACAACATGGGTTTGATTTAACATTTTATTTAAGAAAAGAGGGACAGATCTTTAAACATATTTGATTCCTTTTTGACTGTCAAAACAACAGTATGTTGTCCACAGAAGAACAGAGTCCATGAAGTTAAGCTTTGTACTGTATGAAGTAGGGAAACAGTACAAGTTGTGGTAACCCCAGTTTGACTCTGGTTGGCGTCACTTTGATTCCTTGTGATGTCTTCCTCTCATTCTGGCGCATAATGAAGCCACTTCTTGACAGTTTTGCTGCAGTCCTCAAGAGTCAGCTTTCGGTCAAACTGCAGAGCAACAGCTGAAAAAAATAAAAGTGAGGAAGGTGCCAGTTAGAAATATGATAAACATTTGAAAAGTTCTGAAACACAATGAAAGATTAAACAGTGTACTGGTTACAGGTCTGAGAACAAATACAAACCATAAAGTTCCCCATGTGCACTCACTGTTAAATTAATATCTTAATCTTTCATTGATATTTATCTTAATGTTTACATATACAACTGCATTTACCCATCAAGCTGCAGTATAGTGTAGGATTTATGATATTGATATTAAATCAATATTTAAAATAAAGGGCTGTTTATCAGAAAACCTAACAATAAAACTCAGGGAGGATCAGGTTTATTTAACACACCAGAGACAAATAAATCGAACAAAAGGTGATTTATAGTGTAGTTGGAAAAATTATAATTTATACAGAATAAACTTCCATCAAATAGCTGGTTCAATCTTCCATCAACTACAAATATTTCCAAATAAGTTGATTAAATTCCTTAAAAAGTGTCTATATGCTAATAAAGATCCCACACAAATAACAATAGTCCAGTTCAATTTAACCAGTTACCAATCCAAGGATCAACAGACTGAATCAGTCATTAGCAGGTTTAGTTCAGTGTTTCACCTGCCTTACATGTTAAGTGTTTCCCTTCTGCCTCACCTGGATTGAATCTGTGGATGATTAACAACCTTCTGCACTTCTTGATGGCTGCAGACGGTCATGTAATCATCCAACTCAGCTGTTCTGGTACAGAGGCTCATTTAAGCACGACCCTAAGCATATCATAATAAAAAGTTAAAAACAAGTGATTACTATCACAACAATTTAAAGCCCACCTGTACCAGCCAGCCTTACACTTCCTTGTCCACCACATGCTCTCCCAGACCAAACAATAGGCCCCGCCCTATTTTAAAAACTCAAATCCCACAAAATCTCGCAGGATTTCATACTTAGGCCTGGAGTGGTGGGTAGGATGAAAATAATACAAAAGGAGACATGACCTCAACTATTAAAAATATCCGTTTTGCCCCAAAATAACCAGGATTACTATGGGCACAAAACAATGCCCTTATTTTTCAATAAACACATTTAAGATCAAAGTAATATTGAAAAACTTACCATAAAACTGCTCAGAGGAGAATTCAATTCAGAAGCCGGTAGCAAACAAGCCAGCAGCAAAGTGGCTTTTTGGTTGGGACAAACCACAAGTGTAAAATTGGGGAGGTGGACTGAACAACTCCTAGTACAGACTTGTAGATGTTTTTGTGTCAACACATTATGCACAGTCAGTAATAATATTTACAGACAAGTAAGAAAATGTACAGAAAGGAATCACAACCCACTGTTCTCAACATGTAGTGCTTAATTTGAAACATGATTAACCCCCACCTAGTAATAAAATGTTCTGACCCAGAGCTCAAGGAGGGGGAGGGAAGAAGGAATGAGAGGGGGTAAAGAGGAGAAGGTTGGGAGGAGCGGCTGGGTGGGGGAGGCTTGGGAGGGAGTAGGGGGAGATGAGGAGGTTATGAGGGATGCAACAAACTGCCCAGATTGCACACAACGGTAAATAAACGTTGAATTATAGTTAGAATGGTTGATTTTTGGTTGAGGTCAACAACTGACGGTTGATCAACCATCAAACAACCATCCACCTCCAGCCAAGTAACCAATGTTGAAACTGTGTCATTGAGTCAATGTTGTTTTGTGGTTGAAATCTAATGAATGAAATGCTAATGTCTGATCAACGACTGATCAATGTTGAATCAATGTTGAATCAATGTCAGCTCTTTTGCCACACCCCTTCCCCTCCTCTCCTCCTCATCAGAGCTCTGGGTCAGAGCATTTTATTAGTGAGTGGGGGGTATTACATTCTAAATTAACCTCTGTAAAGGATAGTGGGTGAAGATTCATTTCTGTACATTTTCTTTCTTTTTCATAAAAAAGTCCTACTGACCATTTGTGTGTGATATATTGACACAAAAACATCTACAACTTACTACAAGGAGTGGAGCGGTCCACCCCCACCATTTACATGAGTGGGATGTCCCAAACACACAGCCACTTCGCTGTTGGCTTATTGGCAAAAGATGTTAATTCAATGTTGAATTGCCATCATGTGCAATCTGGGCAGGCGCAGGGCTATGGGGGGGGTGCAGTTTCAAGTCGCTTAAATGTCTGATTATAGACTGAGAAAGTCTACTGCCTGTTGAGAAAGGTCTAGTTAATGTTAAAGTTACTTTCCCTCAATGGAATATATACTAGTCAGTCCCAGTGACCGTTTCACTCACGGTTTAGCCGATGTGTTTCCTGGGTAAAGATCAACCAAAAAACGCAGACCAACCTCCCCGCCCCTCGCTCAACAGTTTCTGGTAGCGCAGGCGATAAACGTCAGGGGCCTGGTGATTCGTTAGGGGTCCGGTAATTAGCCCCGCCCCCCGGCCCAACGCTGACTTGTTCCGCTAGTGAATCTGGGTACAGAACGGAATCACAACTGTTGTCAACACATAGTGCTTAAGTTAAAACGTGATTAACCCTCACCTAAAAGGGGTTGTGCTGTGGTGGCGCAGGGGTTAAGCACAAACCACAATCAAGGACTCAGTCCTCAACACAGCTGTCGCAGGTTCAATTCCTGACCTTGGCAACCTTTGCTGCATTACCCCTCTCCCCCCATTACCCACCTTCCTGTCAATTAACTATCAAATAAAGGCCACTAGCCAAAACAATCTTTTAAAAAATGAAAAACCTTCACTTAAAATTAAAGTTGTTTCACCCGATTGAGGGGTAGATGGGCCCAGGTGGGGGGAAAGAGGTGTGTGTGTGTTTTTGGTGGGTGGAGGGAAGGGGGTTGGGCGCTAGAATGGCAGGCGGTGGTGAGGGGTGCAATAAACACCTTACATTGATTGAACACTTTGATTACTAGTTTTTCCCCAAACCTTATCCTCAAGGCAAACTGACCTGCATGCTTTCAGTTCAGCAAAACCTTGTTAATCAAATGTTAATTAAAATCATGTGTGCTGAATTAGGGAAATGACTAAAACTTGCAGGGCAGTGTGCCTGGTGCCGGTGCTGAAAAACACTGGATTCGATGTGGCATTTCAATCAATGAATGTTAATTGGCTAGAATTGAATGGTTGTTTGATGGTTGATCCAGCTTCTGTCGTTGACCTGAACCATACATGCAGCCTTTGTGATGATAATTCAACATTGAATTAACATATTTTCCAACAAGCCAACAGCGAAGCAGCTGTGTGGTTGGGCTATCCCACTCATGTAAACGGTGGGGGTGGACCGCTCCACTCCTTTTAGAAGTTGTAGATGTTTTTGTGTCAATATATCACACACACACAGTCAGTGAGAATTGTTATGAAAAAGTAAGAAAATGTACAGAAAGGAATCAGCACCCACTATCCTCTCCAGTGGTTAATTTAAATGTGATAACCCCCGCTCAGTAATAAAATGCTCTGACCCAGAGCGCTGCTGAGGAGGAAAGGAGGGGAAGGGGTGAGGCAAAACAGCTGACATTGATTCAATATTGATCAGATGTTGATCAGACATCAGCATTTCAGTCATTAGATTTCAACCACAAAACAACATTGATTCAATGACACAGTTTCAACAGTTTGATTGAATGGTTGTTTGATGGTTGATTCACCGTCATTTGTTGACTTCAACCAAAAATCAACGATTCTAACTATTTTTCAACGTTGATTTAACATCATGTGCTATCTGGGAAATCACTGAAACTGACTTTGTTCCTTTGAGCAAATTAAACTTTAGAAACTCTAAACTGCCCTGGATGAATCTATTGTACAGTTTTAAGAAAATGTGAAGAATTAAAACTCTGAGACAGATTTAGAAGTGAAAATATTTATTTCCATGATTATATAAACATATATCAGAAAAACCCTAAACCAATGAATGACAGAATCTATTTATATTCACATCATATTTACAAAATGTTGGCATTATTTACAACTATGAACATTCAACATTTACACTTTAAGTAGGAAAGTGCATAAAAACAAGCAGCAGATTTCAGGAAAGTTTTAACAGCAACTTTAGAAATAAAAGGACATTTAAAATTAGTCCTGACGTCTTTAGACAGAAATATTATTTCTTCATTGGTGTTGTTACAATGATTGACTTGGTAAACTTTATTTTTTTGTGAATAGAGTTTTATATCAGTGTTTTCAGAGTCCAGCTCTTGTTTCTCAGAAAAACTCAACATCTGATTGATTGTAAACAAATTTCCTTTTTAGTCATTTTAAAAACACAACACTGATATAAAACATAAATAATGACAGTAAGAGCTAAAAGTCCCAGTGAAACATGAACACCGATTCTTCCTCGTCTGTCTGGTTGTAGATTTTCAGTCGGAGGTTGAAGCTGATCAGCAGCTGCTGGAGAGAAAAGGAGAAACTTCAGTTCAGACCTGGAATCAGATGGATGTCAGCAAGAAACAGAAGCAGGAAAACAGATTTTACCAGAAACGTTGAGTCGACATCTTCCAGAGTTGAATCCATCTTCAGTTTTCACGTCACACAGATACAGACCAGAGTCTTCAGTCCTCAGTCTGGACACATGGAGTCTGATTCGTCCTTCTCTGAGGACGTCTTTGTCACTCTGGACTCGTCCTGAAAACTGATCATCCTGAGAACCTGGAAACTCAACACCTTCATGGACCTGATAGAGAACTAGAGGGCTATAAGGAGCCAACAAGCTGCAGTAGATGAACAGTTCCCTCCAGTTTCCCTGAGTCCTGGTGGTGAAGGTCCACTCCAGAGTGATGCTGTGGTTCTCCTCTGCCTCATAGCTGCTCTGGGTCACATTCACTACAAATGTTGCTGCTGAGGAGACAGAGAGGGAAAGAGAGGAGCAGACACACTGAGAACTGGAACATGGGAGTCTTTCAGCTCCATCTAGAGAGCTTTCTGTCACAAAGACAAGATGGAGACTGACCACAGAGACATGAGCTGAGGATGAGGAGCAGCAGGGAGATCATCTTCATCCTGAGAGAGGAAGAGGAGGAGGAGAGGCAGCAGGACATCAGGAACAACATCAGTCAGTATACAAGGAACAACTGTTTAGATAGTTTTGTTTTTATCTAAACAAAACTAAACAGTCACTACTGCCACCTTGTGGTAATAAAACGATGCAGCAGCAATTGGGACATGTTTTTATTCTCTGCAGCTGCTGAACTTTGTATTGTAAAACATTTGTGACAGAACTCAGTCATGTGTAATTCTTAAAGAAAATGCATCAGGGAATGAGGTTTAATCTTTTTACTGCTAAATAATGAAGGGCTTGTTAAGTCAATGACAAATTGTATAAGTAGAGTTTAAATAATTTGATTATACAACTTCAATATTTTTCTCATTTCAGAATGTTGAACACATTTTATTTAGATTCATTAGACAGAACGATGTTCCCTGAGCCTTCTTGTAATTTTGATTATTTTATTGATCTTATTCATTTATAAAATCAATAAAACATAAGTATACTAAACAGATATCAGGTTTCTGAAAAGTCTGTTCATTTCTATCCAGTCAGTTTCACTCTGGACTTTAATCATCATGGATTCTGGTTCTCTTCTTTCTTCCTCCAAACTCTTGACCCTTCATTTCTGAATGAAATATAAACTTTACTTTCATCTGAAAGCAGAACTTTGACCCACTGAGCAACGATCCAGTTCTTCTCTTCAGGTAAGATGTTTGTATGTAGGATTGTCTCTGGTGAATCCTGAGTGAAGGAGTGAACTGAGTCTGCTATGAATCCAGCATCACTTCACTCCTTCATCCATGTGAAACACTTTTGAATGTTTTTCCTTTTGACAAGCCTCTCAATTTAGCAGTTATGCCTGTTGCACCTTATTAGCACAGCTTTTCCTTCCACTCAACTTTTCACAAATGTACATTAATACAACACACTGCACCACCAGATTCTTCAGCAATAACTGTTCTTTACATGAGGACAAGTGTTCAGTGTTTTTGGTGTCAACATGTCTTCTGTCCAGCCAACCATAAAAAAACCATTAGAGGCCCAGGAAACCTTTGCAGCTGTTTTGAGTTAATTACCTGATTAGAGTGTGGCACTGTGATGTTCTAACACTGTACAGTACATTGTACAATATTTGTAACTTTTCTGAGAGACTGGAGGTTGGGTTTATTAGCCATAATAAAAGCTACAAAAAAAAAAAAAAATCAAAGCTCTAGAATATTTCACTAGGTGAATCTATATAGCATAATATGAAGCTATTGCACTTTTCAATTATTCTATTTTTTCTAATATTTTCATTTTTTGTGTACTTGTTTATTTCTACAGTGTAATGAGAAAAAACTATAAACACAGTTGTTGGTGAGAAAATATACATTTAATGTCTAAACATACATTCATCACCATTCAATGAATTATCACCGTTGAATGGGTAAAATCAACCATTTCAGAACCTGACATTTCAGTTTCTCTTTGGTAAAACTGCTGAGAGGAAACGCATTGGAATTTGAGCTGTGGGCGGAGTCAAATTTTAACTCCACCTCCACTGAGCAGAAGACAGAGGTCTCCGCTTTGTTTCCTCATAGAAACGTTTTCTGCCTCTGAACCTTCGTCATTCTCCAGTGTTGAAAGCTTATATTTTCGGAGACCGTTTCATTATAAATTATAAACAAATGAAATATTTTCTGATTGTGAAATATTAAACGTATTTCGTCATTGCAAACCTATTGATCTGTGAACCACTTCAGGAAACTGGCTTGAATTTTTCTGTTTTAAAAGCTGTAATTAATTACAGTAGCTACCGTGATGTTTTTCAAAAATACATACAGAATGACTGACTTGTATATTTATTTCGTCTGTTGAAAGAAAGAAACGGAATAAATGAAGCTATGAACGTAAATGGGACTGATTGTGTCGAGTCCGGTTTTATGTCTCCGGGCGCACCGAGACAACCAGAGACAACATGGTGGAGACAGTTTGAGTGTTAGACTAGCACACAGGAGGCAGATGGGAAAAACCGCGTCCAATACTAATAGGAGACAAAATATTCAGCTACCAGAACGATTCAGAAAAGAGAACAAACTACAGAAGATTAAATGTTATTTTTACAGATATATGATACAATCTTAGGATTTAATTGTTGTGTTTTATTCACAAGAAACATGATTCGCGGCTTTTTAAAAAGTGAACTAACTGTAAATTATAGATAAATAGATCAATACACAATAAAATAAACTTACTTGGCGCATTTTTCTTCTTTATGAACATCAACACTGTGTTGCTTCAATATCAGATGAGTTTCTGGGTCTTTCCATAACTTAGTGACGGTCCAGGGATCAAACCGAAGGTTGTTAGCAGCTTTTACGACAGAAAGCCGACAGGATAAGTCAGTTTTCACTACGGTCCTACTTGCTTTGAAGAAAAGAAAGACCCACCAAAAACCAGAGGACAGACATAAACACAGACAGTCAATCAGGAGGACAGAGTGAGACTCTGTTGAAGTAGGAGGAGTATATATGCTCAGTAGCTACAGAACACTCCTTCTGTAGCTACTTCTGTAGCTACTGTGACGTCACAGGCCGGCCTGGGAGGCTGGGCCAGGCCTGGGAGGCCGAACCTGACTGGCCCAGGCTCCCAGGCCGGCCTGTGACGAAACAAAGCGTCAGTAGCTACAGAACACTCCTTCTGTAGCTACTGAGTATAAATAAGAGGACTATAACGATCGACTGTCTAAGTTATGGAAAGACCCAGAAACTCATCTGATATTGAAGCAACACAGTGTTGATGTTCATAAAGAAGAAAAATGCGCCAAGTAAGTTTATTTTATTGTGTATTGATCTATTTATCTATAATTTACAGTTAGTTCACTTTTTAAAAAGCCGCGAATCATGTCTCTTGTGAATAAAACACAACAATTAAATCCTAAGATTGTATCATATATCTGTAAAAATAACATTTAATCTTCTGTAGTTTGTTCTCTTTTCTGAATCGTTCTGGTAGCTGAATATTTTGTCTCCTATTAGTATTGGACGCGGTTTTTCCCATCTGCCTCCTGTGTGCTAGTCTAACACTCAAACTGTCTCCACCATGTTGTCGCTGGTTGTCTCGGTGCGCCCGGAGACATAAAACCGGACTCGACACAATCAGTCCCATTTACGTTCATAGCTTCATTTATTCCGTTTCTTTCTTTCAACAGACGAAATAAATATACAAGTCAGTCATTCTGTATGTATTTTTGAAAAACATCACGGTAGCTACTGTAATTAATTACAGCTTTTAAAACAGAAAAATTTAAGCCAGTTTCCTGAAGTGGTTCACAGATCAATAGGTTTGTAATGACGAAATACGTTTAATATTTCACAATCAGAAAATATTTCATTTGTTTATAATTTATAATGAAACGGTCTCTGAAAATATAAGCTTTCAACACTGGAGAATGACGAAGGTTCAGAGGCAGAGTTTCTATGAGGAAACAAAGCGGAGACCTCTGTCTTCTGCTCAGTGGAGGTGGAGTTAAAATTTGACTCCGCCCACAGCTCAAATTACAATGGTTTCCTCTCAGCAGTTTTACCAAAGAGAAACTGAAATGTCAGGTTCTGAAATGGTTGATTTTACCCATTCAACGGTGATAATTCATTGAATGGTGATGAATGTATGTTTAGACATTAAATGTATATTTTCTCACCAACAACTGTGTTTATAGTTTTTTCTCATTACACTGTAGAAATAAACAAGTACACAAAAAATGAAAATATTAGAAAATAATAGAATAATTGAAAAGTGCAATAGTTTCATATTATGCTATATAGATTCACCTAGTGAAATATTCTAGCTTTGATGGGTTTTTTTGTAGCTTTTATTATGGCTTACAGGTAATAAACCCAACCTCCAGTCTCTCAGAAAAGTTACAAATATTGTACAATGTACTGTACAGTGTTAGAACATCACAGTGCCACACTCTAATCAGGTAATTAACTCAAAACAGCTGCAAAGGTTTCCTGGGCCTCTAATGGTTTTTTTATGGTTGGCTGGACAGAAGACATGTTGACACCAAAAACACTGAACACTTGTCCTCATGTAAAGAACAGTAATTGCTGAAGAATCTGGTTGTGCAGTGTGTTGTATTAATGTACATTTGTGAAAAGTTGAGTGGAAGGAAAAGCTGTGCTAATAAGGTGCAACAGGCATAACTGCTAAATTGAGAGGCTTGTCAAAAGGAAAAACATTCAAAAGTGTTTCACATGGATGAAGGAGTGAAGTGATACTGGATTCAGAGCAGACTCAGTTCACTCCTTCACTCAGGATTCACCAGAGACAATCCTAGATACAAACATCTTACCTGGAGAGAAGAACTGGATCGTTGCTCAGTGGGTCAAAGTTCTGCTTTCAGATGAAAGTAAAGTTTATATTTCATTCAGAAATGAAGGGTCAAGAGTTTGGAGGAAGAAAGAAGAGAACCAGAAACCATGTTGGTTAAAGTCCAGAGTGAAACTGACTGGATAGAAATGAAGAGACTTTTCAGAAACCTGATATCTGTTTAGTATACTTATGTTTTATTGATTTTATAAATGAATAAGATCAATAAAATAATCAAAATTACAAGAAGGCTCAGGGAACATCGTTCTGTCTAATGAATCTAAATAAAATGTGTTCAACATTCTGAAATGAGAAAAATATTGAAGTTGTATAATCAAATTATTTAAACTCTACTTATACAATTTGTCATTGACTTAACAAGCCCTTCATTATTTAGCAGTAAAAAGATTAAACCTCATTCCCTGATGCATTTTCTTTAAGAATTACACATGACTGAGTTCTGTCACAAATGTTTTACAATACAAAGTTCAGCAGCTGCAGAGAATAAAAACATGTCCCAATTGCTGCTGCATCGTTTTATTACCACAAGGTGGCAGTAGTGACTGTTTAGTTTTGTTTAGATAAAAACAAAACTATCTAAACAGTTGTTCCTTGTATACTGACTGATGTTGTTCCTGATGTCCTGCTGCCTCTCCTCCTCCTCTTCCTCTCTCAGGATGAAGATGATCTCCCTGCTGCTCCTCATCCTCAGCTCATGTCTCTGTGGTCAGTCTCCATCTTGTCTTTGTGACAGAAAGCTCTCTAGATGGAGCTGAAAGACTCCCATGTTCCAGTTCTCAGTGTGTCTGCTCCTCTCTTTCCCTCTCTGTCTCCTCAGCAGCAACATTTGTAGTGAATGTGACCCAGAGCAGCTATGAGGCAGAGGAGAACCACAGCATCACTCTGGAGTGGACCTTCACCACCAGGACTCAGGGATCCTGGAAGAAACTGTTCATCTACTGTGAAGCGAACACGGATCATGGAGTTTTAGTTCTATATCAGGTCCATGAAGGTGTTGAGATTCCAGGTCCTCAGGATGATCAGTTTTCAGGACGAGTCCAGAGTGACAAAGACGTCCTCAGAGAAGGACGAATCAGACTCCATGTGTCCAGACTGAGGACTGAAGACTCTGGTCTGTATCTGTGTGACGTGAAAACTGAAGATGGATTCAACTCTGGAAAATGTCGACTCAGCGTTACTGGTGAGAATAAATGATAATAAAATATTTCTGTTTAATAGTTAAATTCTTAAGATCTGTATTGATGAACCATCATCTTCATCTTCATCATGTATCCTCCTGGATCTCAGTTTTCATCAAATATTAATAAATATTTCTAATTTCTCTCCAGCAGCTGCTGATCAGATCCAAACTCAGAGACCAACTTTGACTCCAGAACCAGAGAGACGAGAAACGAGGACCAACATCATCGCTGTGACAGTGACAGTAGCAGGAGCTCTAATAATAAGCTTGATTGTATGTTTTATTTTTTTAATGAAAAGAAAGAACAATAATAATTTGACAATTGTAGTTGGAAAATGTAAAACACATAAAAGTTTTGTTCAAGTGAGTTTGGATGATAATTTTGCCACCAAAAAAAACATCAGGTTAGATTTAATGATCTGATGAGTAAAATGTTAGATTGTAATGAATGAATATTGTAATAATATTGATATTTATCTGTTTATTGTTGTTGTTTCAGTTTCCTGTTTTAAATCATTTCTGAAAACAGTCAGAACTATTGATCAGTTATTGTCTAAATGCTGAATCAGCTCTTTCTTTTCTCTAAAGTGAATAGAAGTTTAGTGACTTATCCACTCGGCTGTTTGTCATGAAAGCTGCTAATAACCTTCGGTTTGATCCCTGGACCGAGCCCAACTGGAAGCGGATAGACAGAAATAGTCAGTCTGTCAGTCGGTAGCTTCCTTGGTCTTTAGCTTTAGAAAAAAAAATTGTGATTTTCGACTTTTATTGAAGTTTCACAAATCAGAAAAAGGTTTCATAAATCCCAAACATGGTTTTAAATATTCTGCTATTAGAGCAGAATAATCTAGTCCAGGTTTGAAGTGTCTAGGTATAGTAGATTTTGAACTACAGTCGATTAATGATGCGGAAGGAATTGAAAAATTAAGTGGAATCGCCCTTTAGCTATTGGAAGCTAGAAATGGAAACCAACTTCAGCTTCGTATTTGCTTAAAACTGTGAGCTGCGCTGAAGAAAATAAGAGAAAAGTTATAAAAAAAAACATACAGAGGGTGAAAATAATTAAAATGAAATGAAGATATATCGCAGATTAAAAAATAAAATCTGAAGGCTCGGATCTATGGGAAATAGCACCCCAGGGATCCCTCGACCTCCTTACCTGCCCTGACCTAAAGAAAATACGAGATAGAAATCTAAGCATTTTCAAAACAATTTTATTGAAACCACTGATATTGAAAGACCAACATTTTTGTAATATCTAATAAAAAAATTGATCATACATGACCTACTTCAAGACTTTTTAATGGCGAATAGAACAGGCAATATCCACACGGACCAACGACAAGGACCCCAACGACATCAACCACATATGCAGCGAACACATATGGAACTGATCAGCTTCAACCTCCAACTGAGAATCTACAACCAGACAGACTGGGAAGAATTGGAGTTTATGTTTCACTGGGACTTTTTGTTCTCATTGTTTTTTATTTTTTTATGTCAGTATTGTGTTTTAAAAAAGCAAACTAAAAGGAAATCTGTTTACAATCAAACAGATGTTGAGATTCTGAGAAATGATGGCTGGACTCTGAAAACACTGATATGAAGGGCTAGTAAAGAAAAAAACATCCATTAAACTTTATTTATTAATAGTTTATTAATTAAAGCAATAATGTAGAAGTAATACTTCTGTGTAAACAGATCTGTCATGTTTAATTTTATCCATCCATCCATTTCTTTACACCCTTGCCCCTAGTGGGGTCAGGAGGGTTGCTGGTGCCTCTCCAGCCAACGTTCCAGGCGAGAGGCGGGGTCACCCTGGAGAGGTCGTCTGTCTCTCACAAGGCATTTTCTTTGATTTTAAAGAAGCTTTAAGTTTGAATGTAGCTGTTAAAATTTTCCACTGAAATCTGCTGCTTGTTATCTTTCTGTTTTTTTATTCACTTAATGTTTTATAAAATGTAAATGTGGTAGATAAATATGTAGTAGATGAACAATGGTAAATAAATGCCAACACACTGTAAATAAGACAACATAAATTAATATGTGTTCTGTCATTGTTTGGTTCAGAGTTTTTCTGACATATTTTTAAGTTTAATCATGAAAATGAAAAACTTATAAAAATTGTTATTTAGACTTTTACGTCCTCATTTTAAGCAAAAACTATCAGAACTCTAAAATTAATTCATCCAGTTCATAGTTAATGTTTTTCTCAGAGAGTTTTATGTTTTTCTAGTTGTCAGAGATTTTTTTTAAAGCATCTAATACCTGAGTTACTGCAGCAGATTTAAACTATCTTTGAATAAAGAGCCAAACAAAATTATTTCAAGGCCATAAACTGAACCTGAGCCTCAGTTTGGACAACAATAATCTGCACATAAACACATTTATTGTTTAATCAGATGTAAATGGTAGAACATGTCAGAACCAGTAAACAGAATCAGATCTTTTCCAGGCCAGTTTAGTGATTCTAAAGTTTAATTTGCTCAAAGGAACAAAGTCAGTTTCAGTGATTTAACCTCTGCAGCTGAACCTGAAACATGTGAAGAGACACAATCTCCCTGGAAACGAGGAAAACTCTGAGATCAGAGGAGAATCACTGAGTGGAAACGAGTCTGGATGGAAAAAAGTCTTTATGCCATCAGTTTGGAGCAAATGTCAGAGTTTCTGATTCTTTAGTTGTTTATCCTGAACATCTTTACTGAACGTCTCTGAGGATTCAGTCACATTTAATCACAGGCTGACCTGAACATCCAACATTTATTAACTCTTTAATTCCTCATCCTGGATCCATTTTAACTCAAACTTATGTGTTTTTTTAACAATATGAATAAACATTGTTTTGCAAACTCTCATAAATATATGAAAACTCTATAATTCTTCATTTTTTGTTTCAAATATTTAGCACTGGTCAGCTAAACCAAACTAAAGTCAGGAAGAATGGTGCATGTTAATAGAAATACATTCTGATTAGGAATTAAATATAATATGGATATTGCTGACAGAGATTTCAAGGTGTTGAACTGAAAAACATCTAAAGTATTCCACCATACCTGGTCACCTGTTCACTTCCTGCTTCTGCTCTTAGAAAACTTTGACCTCCAGTCACTTCAGGTCAACCTATGATAATCCAGGGAACTTCCTGGTTACCTTTCAGCTTCTGATTGTAGCCTCACTACCACAGAGCAAGTGGGGAAATGAGGACATCTAATGGCAAAAAGTGAATCCATCCAGAGACTCTGAGGTCCAGCTGATCTAGAAATGTTACTGAAACTCTTTTCCTCTCCAAACTGACTCTGGTTCTGAATGTGGTTCTGGTGGAGATCAGAGGAGGAAACAAACCAGAACCTGGTTCTATCTTAGATGACAGGAGAACAGATCCGTCTGTCTGTCTGTTTCTGTCTTTCCTTCAGTCGCTCCTGTCAGGACTTCATACCAGTTTGGTTTCATGTTATTGTTGATCTGCTGTCACTAAAACCAGCTGGTTTCATGTCAGGATTCAATCTTCACATCACAACTAATCAGTTTTTATTATTTCCTTCAAGATGTTGGATGAACTCGGTCCAGATAACATTCACTCAGACAACAACTGGGATCTGCTGGTACTTGTAGCATTTTAATAATCAACAGTTTGGAGGAAATCAGACAAAACTACAGTTTCTAAGTTTCAAATGGTTTTGTAGAAGGAGAAAGAGAAGAAAAATCTGATGATTATTCTGCTCTGATTTCCTATCAAATCTATTCAGAGAAAAAGTATGAAAAGGTGCAAAACTCAGTTAAAAAAATAAACAAATAAAATGAACCAGAAGCATGTTGGGAGATGTAATGACAAAATTCAAATTGATAAAACTCTGAGCACCAAGAGTTTTATCAACCAGCACAGACTGGGTACAGTGAAACATTTACACATGCATGACTCCACTTTTCATGTAGAAACAACTTGCAGGAGAATCCCAGACGACTTGCTCAAACTTGTCCTTTGTAGGTTTTTGCTGAGATGAAGGTGTGTTAGCGCTCATGTGAAGCTGGGTGTCAAGTAGGAAATGAGGAAAAACTTGTAGAATAAATGTGTTGCTGCTGGTGCACCGACTGTGACTCAGAGTTAATGTTGACTGAAGTAGATTTTCATGTGAAACAGTTAAAAATCCTAAATCTCCATGAATCCAGCTTGTAGCACAAGTCAATGCAGTATATTTGTAATGATATTTTTTTATTTTCATTAACCTGTTTTCCTACCTGAACTATTCTGGAAGCTGAAAGTTTTATGTCCTTAATATATTTATGCATTTTCAAGAAGTTCTTTAATATTGATCTGATCTCCCCGATAGTCATCAAAATGAAGGATGGTGTTTAGTTAGTAGGTGTGGTTTAAACCTAAACCACACCTACTAACTCCTGTTATCAGGAGTTAGTAGGTGTGGTTTAAACCTAAACCACACCTACTAACTCCTGTTATCAGGAGTTAGTAGGTGTGGTTTAAAAATCACAGAAGTTTAAACCACACCTTTTTTCTCTTACCAGCACGTCGTCCTGCTCCTGCTGTTGAGTTTTTTTTTTCTTTGATCGTTGGAGATCATGAGCAGCATTCACAAAGTTGTTCAGAAATAATGCCAACCTCTCAGCATTTACATCGGTTCTTATCCTGCGTTACTTCAGGACCAGCAGACGGTTGTCTCCACAACTGATCAGGTGAGTCAGTTCAATTTTATTGTTTAGTTTTTGTTCTGACTCCTTCTACTGTTTCGGCGGATTCGAAAAACGAATAACGATTTGAAAATAATTGCTGTTAACAGGCTAGAACCTGTTATAATGGTAACGCTCTTTATTCCGGTGTTTGATGCATTTACTGAATTTAAAATGACAAAGTGTTTCAGTTCTGACATTCGTCGAGAGAAAATTAGTCAGAAGCAGACACAATGAGTCGATACAAAGATTTGATGCCAGTTATTGAAGTAATCGGCTGCAGAACACAATGGAGTTTTTAAGGAGACATTTGTGTGATTTGTTCATTATTGTACAAAATAAATGCGATAAGCAGAACACACAAATATGCGCGAAGGAATGAAGCAGCATGTGACACTGCCAGAGACAAGTTCATCAGGTATTTCAGCATACCCGGCTTTGGGCTACACACCCTCAAACCAAACGCACTTGTTGACTCTATTGTTCAAAAATCATGCTCTCTCACTTGTGCACATGAAAAACAATTTATTATTTCTTGTAGTTAGTTACAAATTAATTTAGAGATCCGTTCAAGTGATTATGTACGATTCTCTGCTTTTGTCTACATTTTCAATTGCTTCAATTGCTTATTGCTGTTGTATTTGTTTATAACCACAAGGTGGCAGTAGTTATCTATTCTTGTCACCAGGACTCCAGTTGTTCATTGTAATGACTGATGTTCCTGATGTCCTGCTGCCTCTCCTCCTCCTCCTCTTCCTCTCTCAGGATGAAGATGATCTCCCTGCTGCTCCTCATCCTCAGCTCATGTCTCTGTGGTCAGTCTCCATCTTGTCTTTGTGACAGAAAGCTCTCTAGATGGAGCTGAAAGACTCCCATGTTCCAGTTCTCAGTGTGTCTGCTCCTCTCTTTCCCTCTCTGTCTCCTCAGCAGCAACATTTGTAGTGAATGTGACCCAGAGCAGCTATGAGGCAGAGGAGAACCACAGCATCACTCTGGAGTGGACCTTCACCACCAGGACTCAGGGATCCTACAGGGATCTGTTCATCTACTGCAGCTTGTTGGCTCCTCATAGAGAACTATGAGGACCTGTAGGACGTCCATGAAGGTGTTGAGATTCCAGAGTCTCAGGATGATCAGTTTTCAGGACGAGTCCAGAGTGACAAAGACGTCCTCAGAGAAGGACGAATCAGACTCCATGTGTCCAGACTGAGGACTGAAGACTCTGGTCTGTATCTGTGTGACGTGAAAACTGAAGATGGATTCAACTCTGGAAGATGTCGACTCAACGTTACTGGTGAGTTTAGATATTATAAATATTTTTTTATATTCATAGTTCAAATCCTGACTCCTGTGTTGATGAACCAACATCTTCATCATGAATCCTCCTGGATCTCAGTTTCCACTAATAAATATTTTTGGTTTCTCTCCAGCAGCTGCTGATCAGATTCAAACTCAGAGACCAACTTTGACTCCAGAACCAGAGAGACGAGGATGGATCTTGATCATCATCTTCATCACTCTGGGACTGACAGCAGCAGCTCTGATCATATTTTTCTGTTGTTTTTCAGTGAAATGTTTTCTGTCAGGAGAAAAAGACTTTTATTCTAGTGATGATAAAAAGTCAACAGAGACTTCAGCCTCCTGCCTAGTAAAAATATAGATTGAAAGGAATGCAGACCTGCAGCATCAACACAGAAAACTCTCCTTCTGGTCAATTATCTTCACTAAGTGAAGGATTTCAAGACTGAATCATTACATACAGTAAATCAGTCTTTTTATATATCATATAATCTAAGATTATAATTTACTTTTTAAGTTCAGTGTTTCAGGTTTTATATGATTTTCTTCCTTCTGTTCATAAACCAGCAGCTGATCTCAGGTATTTTCCATCTGCATAGAGATGTTCTGGTTCTGACCCGTCCAGCTGCAGCTGGTTCTGCTGGCTGCTGGAAACAGACGTTCTGGACTCAACCAGAACCTGAAACCAGAACCTGGAACCAGAACCAGAACTAGAACCTGGAACCAGAACCCTGATCTGATCTGATTTCAGCTGCAGCAGCTGATGAACCAGTGAAGCTCTGGTTCTGCTCCACTGGTTCTGGTTCTGATGGTTCTGCTGAAATAAATCCAGATTTCTTCCCTCATGTTGTCAGAACCTGATTCACTGCAGAACCTTTTAACATCAACATGAGCTGCAGCTGTTTGGACTCAGCAGAACCAATCCAGCTGCTGGATCTGACCTCAGACCAGTTCTACCATCAGGGTTATACTGGAGCGCCCCCTGGTGGTGCAGTTAGGAACTGTGAGCTCATAGAGCTGAAGGTCTGAGTGACGGACTGACTGGATCAGTTCAGATTCATTTGTTCTGGTTTTATGTTTTTACCACCAGAATCTCTTCAATTCTTTGTTAAAGTTTTATCATCAATGTTAGTCTTAGATATAATTAATCAGTTTGTTTTATTGACATGTTGATCATGTTACAACATGCTGGACAAAACAAAAGTAAACCCCACATTAGTTTAGTTTACATCAAATAGCGACTAAATTTATTTATTTATAGAAAGTGATGAAGAGGAGCTGCTTCTCCAAAACCAGCAGAAATGTTGGATCAATTAAATATCTGGAGATCAATCAGCTGATCAATGTTTTTACTGGGATATTTTTTGGCTGCTTTATAAAATATTTATTAATAAAAATTATCAGATTATTAATTCTGATGTTTTATTATTTTTCTATTTTAGCATTAAAATAAGTTTTATAATATCAGCAGGATTGTACTATCAGCCCATATCATGTTTGTAGTGATTTCTGTTTGCTTCTTCTTTAAAATGTCCTGAATCACAAAAATATTAGCAAATATATCAGTACGTATTTATGTGTTATTAATAAAACACTGATATTATAAACTAAAATGTTTTCCAGATTGTTTTTGCTCATCCTGATCTGAACTGATAGTTTTTACTTCAGCAACTTTTAAATTTCTCCTCTTTTTTTGTTTCTTATTGTTGGCAGAAATATGAGGATTAAAATCCCACCTGAATCATTTTCCAGTCCAGCTGCTGTTCATGTTACAGTTAAACAACAACATCAGCAGATGAACCAGTTCTTATGGTCCAAACTCCAGCAGGAATCAATAAATACTGTTATAGCAGCTAAAATCATTTTAGGCTACTGGTGGTTGTTCTTGAAAGGCAGTTTTACGTTCGCTCAATTAAGATTCATGATGCCGATCTTCCGCTTGACATAAAATAAAGTCATTTATTTGTCAGAACAATGTCCATTGTCTTACTGTTTCCATTTAGATCCACATAAATTCGACATCCATCCAAACCAAGCACAGTAGAAAACTGTTTGCCTCTGCCTGTTAACACCAGAATGATGGTTGACCTTAAATAACCCATCCCCCCCTTCAGAAACTCAGAACTCAAAATCAAATACGCCCCCTGCTGGCGATAAACACCAGAAAGGATAAATGGCTCCTACAACTGTAAATGTTTTACCTTCAGCTGAAATTATTAGACGCTGAGTCAGCATCTTTCAGAGATGAAACCGACTTCAAATTGAAGTTCACTGATTGATTATCTAATTCACAGGTTCATCTTTTCGTATAGTTGTGTTTTATTTGAACAAAGAAAAAGTCATTATTAGTGATTTAAATCTGGAGGTAAAAGCAGAGCCACTGCTTCACATCTGAAATGTTTCTCTTTGTCCACATGGTGGCGCTCTAAGATCTGACTAAAACAGGGGTGGGCAATCCTGGTCCTCGAGGGCCGGTGTCCTGCAACTCTTAGACGTCTCCCTGGTCCAACACACCTGAATCAAACAGCTGAATTACCTCCTAAGTGCAGTCATGTTCTCCAGAGTCCTGCTAATGACTTCATTATTTGACTCAGGTTGAAGTAGAGATACATCTAAAAGTTGCAGGAGACCGGCCCTCCAGGCCTGGAGTTGCCCACCCCTGGACTAAAAGCTGCTCAGCAGTGAAAGTTAGTTTTTCTCCTTTCAGTTCTGATGTGAAAACACAGACTTAAAAAGTTTCCTTTAATGAAATGTGTTTATTTCTGATTATTAAATATTGATCTGATCAGCTGATCAGCAGCTTCATCCTGATCTTCACTTCAGGTTGAGTTAATTATTTACTGACAGGTTGATGATGTCATTCAGTTGACTCAACACTCAGCACATCATTTGTAAATAATTAATTTCTGCATTAACTGATCATAATGTAACAGATTCATATTTTTCTACTTCCTATTTACTGATGTAACTTCAGATAAAAATCAAAGTTAGAAAAAAATCTCAAACACTCAAAACATAAAGAGCAACAATTGATTTTTATTTGTCATTTTGCTCATTTTAGAGATAAAAATACAGAATCAATTCTTGGAGGTGGAGAGAAACTTTAGGTTTAAATTAATCTCATTAATTAGGATATAAATTACAAATCAGATCAGAGCTGGTCTGTGTAAAAAAGATGAAATAAATAAAACAGGTAGAAAAGCTGCAGCAACAAAATAAAAGCATAGAAATGACTGAATGAAAACAGATGAAATGTTTCTGTGATCAGTAACAATAATCAATAATCTGAAGCTTCAACGTTTCATAACGGCTGCAGATCCATGTTGGATCCACTGGAGGTTCTAGAAAGTTCTAAGCTGAGAGTTTGGTTCTGATCTGATCTGGATCTGCTTCCTCGTTCATCTGCTTCATTAAATAAAGACGAAGAACCAACCCAGTAACCAGTGGAACCATCAGAACGGCTCCAACAATCAGTCCAACATGTTTGTTTCTGCTTCCATCTTCTTTTCTTCCCTCCTTGTTTTCTGTCAAACAGAATCAGAGCTGAAGGTCAGAATCCATTTCTCTTCATCTGCTGCTCTCAGACCAGCTGCTTCTGCAGCAGCTTTAGAAACACAAACATCTGGGCTGACAGGTTCACTGCAGAACCAGAACCACATCTGGCCTTAAAGGGATATTCCCCCTAGATTAGCCACAGAGACTCTGGAGACATTTTACCTTTAAGAAGATTCACTAATTGGACATTAAACCACTTTATGCAGCTTCCTTCTTTCACTGGAACATAGAAACCATGAAAACTCACCAGTAGGAGGCGCCACATCCAGGAAGACGGTCCCGATGGGGTCAGAGGTCAAAGTGCGTCTCTTCCTGCCGGTTGCTTCTCTCTGGAAAACCCGACACTCGTATGTTCCCGTGTCGTTGGTCGTCACGTTGCTCAGAAGCAAAGACACGTCTCCGTCCTCCATCCGTCTGTCCTGCAGCTCCACCCGCTTCCTAAAAGATGGATGCTGGTTCTCTGGGTCCGGCTGCTCGTCTCTGAACAGGAGGACATATTCTGGTTCCAGGTCCGGTCGGGTCCACTTCACAACCACAGCAGGTTTGTTGTTGGGGAGTCGGCATGGCAGAGAGACGATCTGTCCAGGAACAGCTGAGATGTTTTTATGAACTACAGGACAGAGAAACAGAGCAGAAAGGTCAGAGGTCAGAGTGAACCGGTCCACTTCCAGCAGCAGAGACCAAGGAGAGACACTGGACTCTGACCTGGACTGGATCAATGGATCTAACAAGGATTATTGGTTATTTATTGATAAATGTATTTTATTCAGTTATTCAAACTTTTCTGTTGGTTTAAATCCTTTTATGATTTAATAATTTTAATCATCATAATGAATGAACACATGTCGAGTTAAACTGTTTGAGTTTCTACTTCCTGTCCTGCTGACAGAATCAGGATTTACATTCAGTAACTTTCACTGCACATTTTTCACATAACAGGAATATTTCTGACTAAAGTCCAGTCCTTTACATGATGGTACCAGAATTTAACGACTAATTTGAAACATTTAAATGTGACACAGATTGAACCTTTATGCAGTGAAAAGAAAAAGTTTGAAGTGAAATCTGTAAAAGTTAATGTTTTAGGTCAGTTCTATAAACTGGACTTTTATGATTCTCCTGTCTGGAGGAGAAATATTGTTCATTTGTGGCAGGGGTCCCCAAACTTTTTCCTGTGAGGGCCACATAACTTTTCCTTTCTCTGGTGGGGGCCAGAGTCAGTTTGTAACAGGAAAAAGTGTGACGATTGCAGGAGTACCTAAATGTAAAAATGTATTGTTTTCCAGAAAGCACAATCAAATAACCCTCTCTGGGTTCTTCACAGAACAAAAGTCAGGAAATAAATAATAACACTATTAATGAAATAAATAATAACACTATTAATGAAATAAATAATAACCATATTAATGAAATAAATAATAACACTATTAATGAAATAAATAATAACACTATTAATGAAATAAATAATAACACTATTAATGAAATAAATAATAACAATATTAATGAAATAAATAATAACACTATTAATGAAATAAATAATAACAATATTAATGAAATAAATAATAACAATATTAATGAAATAAATAATAACCAAATAACCCTCTCTGGGTTATTTCAGAGAGGGTATGAGCCGCACCGTTTTTTTAAATTATTATTATTTTTTTAAACAGTAAACATACACATATAAGCCTCAGTTATCTCTGCCGCTCCAGGTTTTCCACAGTGATGAAGCAGCAGCAGAGGGGAGCGGACAGCCAAAATCTGAGTCATAACAGGTCAATTGAATATCACATTTATTAGGGTTGAAAAAGAAAAACTGAACTGATTACGGTAGTTTCTGAACGGTAATGTTGAGAAAATAAATTTGAAATAAGCTAGTTTTAAAACTTAACTTGTCTTGATTCAAATGGCCTAATTGTGGTTTTGAAATCAGTAACTTATTCTGGCCTATTGACCTTTATGTTACCTGTAGTTCCAGCAGATGGTTTGCTAGGATCGTTTGAACTGCCTTTTGTCTGTGGGAAAACAATACAGTGGAAGTTGTAGCTTTTCACACTCATCTGTGAAAAGCCGTAAACACGGCAGGGGTTTCTGGCTTGAGAGAGGGTCAGAGATAGCTCCTGGTTGGAGGAGCAAAGATACGCCTTATTTGAATAAATGAAATACAAGAGGATAAAACTTTCTACACAGAAGTAACAAATTAGATTTGCTCTTGCAACTCTCCAAAGATGTCTTTGCACGTCTTTGCTTTCTTTCCTTCTTTCCATTTATGTCAGGTAAATGAATGTATGTCTCCGTTGTTCTGCAGTTTCTGGTGTAAGTTTGTGCATTGTCTTATATTGGATTAAACTCTGTAATTCTGTGACGTCAACACGCATTGTTGTTTTCCTTGTGGCCACACGTGGCCCGCCGAGAGGACCTGGGATCTAAGGAAGAGAGAGCCAAACTTTTTTCCAAAGTTAAACTTATTTAGAATTTCTTCCTTTACAGTAACTAACAGTAAAAGTGCTGATCCTTCTGTCTGCTACTATCAAGTGCTAAATGAAAATGGGCGCCTTCTTCTTCTTCTTCTTCTTCTTCTTTAGATTTCAACGGCAGCTTGCATCCATTATTGTTGCACTACTGCCATCTATCGGATCCTAATATCTATACCTCAAATTCTCATAATGATCCCAGTATTATTTAAAAAAACTGAAAAATCTTCTTTTTCCCCTCAATGCTATTTAACTGATCAACAATATTCTCAAATTTCAAATCCCTATTAAAACCTAATTCCGTTTTAATGGGCGCTTTCTTCTTTTATTTTCAATTTTGACTTCCAATGATTCACTTCCAGAGCTGTTGCCTTGCAGCAAGAAGGTTCTGGGTTCGATTCCCAGCCCGGTCTTTCTGCATGGAGTTTGCATGTTCTCCCTGTGCATGGTGGGTTTTCTCCAGGTACTCCGGTTTCCTCCCACAGTCCAAAAACATGTCAGGTTAATTGGCCTCTCCAAATTGCCCCAGGTGTGAGTGTGTGTCTGCATGGTTGTTTGTTTCTGTGCTGCCCTGCGACAGACTGGCGACCTTTCCAGGGTGACCCCGCCTCTCACCCAGAACGATAGCTGGAGAGGCACCGGCACCTCCTGACCCCACTGAGGGACAAGGGTGTAAAGAAAATGGATGGATGGATGGATGATTCACTTCCTGCTAAAGAGCCCCCTGGTGGTGGAAGAAAAATCCACATACAAGCTGCTGATAGTCCGGAAAATACCATGTATGAAAAAAAAAAATCTGAATGCTCTCTGGTATTGTTCAGGGGACCAAATGTGGAGGCGGGCTGGATCTGGCCCGTGGGCCGTAGTTTGGGGACCCCTGTTTTATAGATTCCTTTGCCATCAGATCTTTGGGAGATAAATGGATAAGACATGTAATGTAACCACCATTCCAGTGATGTCAGGACATTAAGAAAAACATAAAATCAGAACAGCATTATTTCCAATTATTTTCAACTTTCAACTGATCTCACTACAAAGACAAGATATATAAACATGCATACATTTTGTGTTTTTGCAAATATCCACTAAGTTGAACTGGATTCCTGCAGCTGGTTCCAATCATGTTTACCACTCAGTTACATAGAAAGACTTTCCTTCCTGTGTGTTGAAGCTCTTTAGGTGGAGATATTTTCCATTCTTGCTGGATGAACAACTTCAGTTTCTAACTGTCTGATGTTTCTATTATTGTATTTTGCTCTTCATAATGTGCCAAACATGTGCAGGTCTGACTTGTAGACAGGCCATCCAGGACCAGGGTTGTTCTATGAGGAAGCTGTGATGATGTAACACGGGCAGAATGCAGCTTAGCGTTATCTTGCTGGAATAACCATGTCACGAAAACATGACAGTCCTTCTCCTCCTCTGGAGAACAAGACCTGCATGATTATGAACCTCATCCCAACTTAAGTGTTAATAATTGACTATTTGGGGGAATCTCCCTTTACACCTAATTGTGACATGAACAAATGTTTACTCATCATAAACTTTCCCGTCTTTTCTTGTGCCTGATCCAACTTTTTTGGAACCTTTTGCAGGAATCAAATTCAAAATGAGATTATTTGCAAAAACACAACAAAGTTTATCTGTCTGAACATCAAATATCTTCTCTTTGTTGTGTATTACAGGTTTAAAAGATTAAAGAATCATCATATTTTTATTTTATTTTTGACTTATGCAATATCCAAACTTTATTAGAATTGGGATTAAACTATTAACACAAAATGGTCCAATAAACATATTTTCTTTATAAATTTCATGCAGCTGTCATGAAGCGTTTGGCAGTCAGACTCTGGGTAAACTGAAGAAATGAGTTTAACGACGTCCCAAATGAACACAAAGTCAGGAACCAGAGGAGAGAAACGACACACGACCAAAACGGTGTGCAAAGTAGGCAAACAATGACAAAGACGAGGCAGGGAGCAGGAGACACACAGATGAGATTAAATACTGGAGGGATTAATCAGCTGCAACCAATCAGGGGCCTGACATGACAACACAGAGACTAAATAAACCAATAAACACATAAAAACCATATCCTCATTCAGCTACTGATTGGTCTGCAGCCACTAAGCTGTCTACATGTCCAAATGTCAATCAGTCTTAGGTTAACTTACTTTATTTACTAATAAAATAAGATATATGATTTATTTACAAATCAAATAGCAAATGATACAGATCTATGCACAAAGAAACTTTCAAAAGTTAAAACAAATAAATCAACCATTAACATGTAACGGTACTCAAGGCTCCACATGTCACATATAACAAAGTAGAAAATCTAATCAACATAATGACTTTCACTGTAACTCTTACGCCGTTCGTGACTGAGTTCTGACTTATAATGTTTTCTTACCTATTCTTTTTTCTTTTCCTTTTGACAGAACAACCCTTTTAACCATTTCAAGTCTGCCATAATCATCCATTCATGTTTTTCTACTAAACCTCATAAAAACTCTTAAAGTGTGAACTTTATTGCCGTTACTATTTTCAGCGCTAAGTGAACTTTAGGAAAAACCCGACTCTGTTTCTCAAATAGACACCTGAACAAGCATGATAACTTCAGGAATATTATTTAATTTTAGTTTCATTCAATAAATTAAAGTTTAATTCCATACATTCTTAGCAATAACAATATATCTGAAGCAAATGGAGACTAACCTGTATCTGTTAATGCAGATCCCGATATTAGGCAAAGACCCACAACAATCAAGGCAGCGATCATGATGACAAATATCTTTCAGATGAAGGATTAAAACCTGAGCCGCGGTTCAGTTTGATTTAAAGCCAGAGGTGAAGAGCGTGGCTTTAAATCACACCGATAAGCCCCGCCTTACCAAACACACGGATCATCCCACCTTCTTCTTGACACCGTGTCGTATTTCAACACCATACAGTCATTTAACAGTAGGGGGCGCCATCACAGATACAAATTCCCCAGACATTAAATCCACAGCGTCATGACTCTCCTTTACTAACGAACAATGACCTGATATGTGACTAAAAGTGTTTTTGCGCAGTTTAGGTGACTTTACTACATTGTACATCGATGTATGAATTAGAAAAAACTTTATAACAAAATATAATTTACCAACATAATTTTATTCCTTATTTCCTTAATGCCCTGGAACAGATCAGGCTGATTAGACACTGATTTTTTTCCCTCTATCGAAAAATACATGAAATGTTAAACCTGAAGGTAAAAATCAACACAGTTGCTATTTATTTAAAACACCTGATGTATTAATTCAATGTTACAGAGGAAAACAGAGAACTCACCTGGCTTTGAGCTGGAGCTTCTGACGCAGAAATAGACTCGGGTTTCTGTTCCCACAGCTTAAAGCCACACCCTACATTACTATTGGAGGATGTTTACTGCAGAAAAACGGCTCATAAACCTGACAGCAGCTCATGCTGTCCCTGTCTTACTATGGGTATTACAGGTGTGTTAAACAATGTTTCCTAACAACAAAAGCTGTGCATCTTTATAGTTTTCCCTAACAGCTTTCATGCAGTTATCAACTCAAACTCAAGAGTTTCATAACAGTTACCACATAAACTTATAAAGTGGCCAAAGTGAAACATTTTGTTTGCTAAAGGCATCAACTGTAGCAAAACATTTAAAATATGAAACAAAAGCAAATATTTCCTCCAAACAGAACAACTTGCAACCAGGAGAGTGAAATCTTCTAATTAATCGTTAAATAACAGGTTTTTATTGCTTGTCAGTCGAGGTGAGAAAGAGCATCAGGCAACTGGTAATTAAACCATAAAAGTTCATTATTTCTAGATAAAGGAGCAGAAACAGACACTTAACATCCAAACCCTTCTGATGATCTTAGTGTCTTTTAACGTCTGGATGGAAACATGGAAAACAATCTTAATTCATTTGACTTTTCATTTAATACTTATGTTAGCAATCCTGATCTGAGTGATAAATTACGGTTTAATAATTTTATTTCTGTAACAGAAAACAATCCCCATCATTTCAACACTTCAATAGAAAAGCAGACATAATTTTTAATGACTTCAGACTCGCATTACTCAATTCCTCAGAGAACAAATACATTAAAAATTCTGATGACTAAGAATATGCAATTATTTTATGTATCTGTAATAAAATTAGTTATGTGATGATTGAAAATGTCAGCTTAGTAAGTCAAAATGATAGAAATGAGAAAACAGCTTGTTTTCTGAGGTAGGAGCTGTTGGTAACAAGAGCTGAAACATTATCAGCTGCAGCACAAAGTCTGCTGACCTTAGAGGACAGGATGGTGAATAAAGATTGAGCATCTCTGAGGATAACCATGCATGAAGTTAAAAACAAGACAAGAATTTTAAAATTAATCCTAAAAATGTACCAGCATCCTGTGGAGAGAAGATAAAATTCAATGTTTTGATAACTATGTTACAGAGAGTAAACAAGAATGTCAACATTGGACAGTATCTGGACAGTATCTGTCCAATGCAAGTCAAGCAGAAGAATCTGACAATGCGAAGGTGATCTGGGAAGGTGAACCAGGCAGGTTCTGCTCCAGAAGGAAATAAGAGGACTGTTCATATCATAGCAGAAGTATGACACATGGGTTTAAACATGCAGTTAAACAAAAACTTCCAACACAAACACACCAGAAACAGTTTGACAGCTGAAGTTTGTCAAATCCTCCAGGCAGACATTAAGGCCAAGATCACAATGGAAACAGCAGGATAATTATAATATAGAAAAAAAATCATATTTGCCAAGTTAAGCAAATTGTGTCTCCAGAATTAAAAGCTAATTGCAAGTAGAAAGAACCGGCCTCCTTTCACAGTCGTAGCACAAGATCCATCTCTCTGAAAATTTCCCATCACATTACCAGAGTGATGGCTCTTGAGATTACCTAAGGAGTCTTAAAACAAAATATTTTGTAAAATAAAACAGCTAAAAGTCAGTTGGATGGATGAAAGCTTCATAGATCTGTAACTAACAAAGGAAGCAGACAAAAAAATTGTAAAAGATCCTGAATTCTTTGTTTAATAATGAGACAAATAAGAGATAAAAACAATTTACAACAAAAAACTTTTAAAGAGCATGCAATTGTTATATCAAATAAAACAAAACATAAATAAATAAATGAGAATTACTCAAGTTCAGGTAAAATCCCAGGTTCCTCAGTAAAACATGTTAGTTTGTCTTTCTTTGATAACAAATGGAAAACATCTGCTGTGCACTTCAACAACACTTCACACCAAACAGGATCCTATTGTGAGTATCTTCACCAGTCCTGCGGTGTTGAGGAACCTAAACATGACAGGACCAGGGTTGTTTCCTCTCTGTTTACAAAACAGTTGACAGAGAAAAGTGTTTTGTAAACACTTTTACACCCTCTTGAGAGGGTTGTTTCCTCTCTGTTTCCTCTCTCTGGTGGCTCCCTTCAATATGTTGGCTGTAACCTGATCCACTCACTGAAGAAAAAAACACTTTTCTCTCTCAAAGTTAAAATTTCCCTTCAGCAACAGGTTTGGCTCAGAAAATTCAGGCAAACACTGAAACCACCAGCAGTTTAGGGAGCAACGTGAAAAGGGGCAAGAAAAACAGTAAATTTCTCTATTCTTGTTAAAACTTAAGCTGTTGTTAAAACTAAGCCTTTAATTTCCTGCTGAATCTGACCTGCTGACCTCAGAGGACAGATGGAGTATAAAGGTGGAGCAGCTCAGAGGAAAACCAAGCAGGAAGTTAAAAACAAGGTGAGGATTTTAAAATGATCCTAAAATGTATCAGCAGCTGTAGAGAGAAGATAAAATGGGTTAAATGGATTCATGTTTAGTTAAAAACTTACTGCTTTATGTTATGAACTATGGAGTTACAGCAGTGGAACCACTAACACATATAACACACAGCAGCAGTTAAAGCTGGTCATTATGAAGTAACATCAGAGTAAAAATGGTTTTATTTTAATCAGCTGGATCACAGGATTAATTTTGGTGACATTTTTTACACGGTGCTTGAAACAAAAATTAATCTGATCCACTAACTGTAAAAGTAAGTAAGAGTTTTGTTCTCTTCCTCCTTCAGGCTCTCAGATGTGATGCAGTTTAAATTAGACAGCAGAGAAAAACTACCAACGCTCACCCTGCAGTCATGTTAACACAGTGGAATATCTACTAGGCGTGTCTGAATTTGTCCTTTTGTGTGTTTTTTGACAAAGCAAGGAACACAAGGAACACATTCCTGAGCCTCTCTAAGCTCTAGAGCTCAGAGAGGAAGAGACAAGCTTTTTATTATTTCTGATTTTTACCTCCAGGTTGAGCTACTCAGGTTTCATTGACTAAGAATCTAAACTGAAGTTTTACTGATAAAAAAAATTGGCAGAAAAATTATAGATTAATTATTTTGAGACCAGTATATTAAAATAAATGCAAGTTTATAAACACTAAAGAAAAATTATTCATAATTTACGGAGTGAAAATCTAGAAACACAAACATCAACTCAGTTTGTTACTAAAGAAACTTTAATCAATAAACTTTAGATCAGCTCATCTATAATTTATTTAACATTTAATTAACAAACATTTAGAGAATTAGTTAATAATCGATTGATCAAAATCATAAACAAAGAACCAACATAGAGTTTACAATCTGTATTTAGCATTAAATGTTTCTGTGAATTATCATATTTTTAACTTTGTTGTTTGACTGAAATTCTTAACAGCTGAGGTGGAAAATAAGGTTTATCTCTTTTGTATTACAGTTTATAACATTTACATATGAGGAGCAAAATGTAATGAGACATGTTCACGTTCTCATGTATTTCAAGAGAAACTATTCTTCTAAACTGAAGCAGAAGTTTTTTTTTGCCCTGGGATAAAAATCTGCCTGCTGGACTTACATCCACTGGTTGTTCTGAGTTTTCATTCCTGTTGCAGAAACTGGAAGTTGTTGTAAACAACCTGCTGTAAATGAAAACTGAGCCTAAAGTCAGAAACATGGAGCGTTTCTAAAAGAAGCTTAATAAGTTAGTAATGATTCACCTGCAGCAGCTTGTAGCACAGCCAACATTTATTTCTGAATATAGTGAATTTATTTCTCTATTTTCTGAAGGTTCAGTTAAACATTTCTGCCATGTGTAAAAAGTCTACAATGACTGCCAAACAACTAGTAGCTCAGTGTTCCAACATCCGCAAACGGCAACTGCTATCACAACTTGAGATTGACGAGGTACAACACAAATGCTACGGCAAAAGGTAAGGTCAGGGGGGAGTTAACAACAACTCCCTGACCTGAGAGAGAGAATCGTGGCCCGAATGAACACCAGGCAACCCCGACATCAGAAAGTCTCATTCAAGATGAGATCCCTACCAACACCATAACAGATCCTTGATCCTTGAAATGAAACCCATCAAATGAAAAATGATACGTGAAAAACATCACGTATCATCATTTGAAATGTTTTTCATTTGATACATCAATGAAACCCAAGATCAAGCCATTTCACGTATCAATTATTCAAAGAAGCAAGGCCCAAGGCAAGAGACAGTCCAGCACATAACAAAGGTGGTGGAGAATGACCGAGCTAAGATCCTGTGGGACTTCCAGATCCAAACAGACAAGATGGTAATGGCGAACCAACCGGACATTGTGGTGGTGGACAAAGAACAGAGGAAAGCCGTTGTGGTGGATGTAGCAATACCAAGTGACCACAACATCAGGAAAAAGGAGAAACTGGAGAAATACCAGGGCCTAAGAGAGGAACTGGAGAAGGCCTGGAAGGTGAAGACCACAGTGGTGGAACAACATCAGACATCTCAGTCCAGAAATGTGCAGTTCTAGGCACAGCCAAGATACTGAAGGAGAACCTGAAGCTCCCAGGCCTCTGGTAGAGGACCCGAGCTCAGAGGATGAAAGAGAGACCACCCACGGAGGGTGAGAGGGGAATTTTTTTTTTTTTTTATATATATATATATGTACATTTTTTTCTGTATTTATTTGTATCAGTTAAAGTTTAAGGGACAAATTGAAGTTTTTTCATTTCTATGTTGGTCTAAAAACAGTCTGAGATTTGACAAAGGAGGAAGTGGAAAATCTCCTATACTGCATTAAGTTTTCATGCATTAATAATCGATCAGTCTATTATTCTCCTTATTTGGATGATTTCTGTTTGTTGTTGATGGGAATCTCATAAACCTGTTTGCACAATTAATTGGTTATTTGTCATAATAAGTCAAAAGTTATTTTCTGACATCTGGGCTTTAATCATGTTCACCTTTTACCTTCAGAGGTTTGTATGAAAGTTCAGAGATAAATTAAAGTGAAAACCTTTATTGGGTAATAATGTATGTTTAGAATTGTGTAAAAATGATTAATTTTTAAATGCATTAAAGGTGAAAATAGTCTGAGGATTTGACAAAAGTGTGAGTGGATTAAATATGAAAAGCTGGAATCTGCATGAGGCTGTTTGATCAACGAGAGAGAAAGAGAAATGATGCTTGAAGAGGAATTTAGAGTTTCTTGTTCAGAAGGATTCCAACAGGTCTGGGCAGCACCATGTAACCTGAGAGCAGAACATTACTTGCCTTACGGTGACTCCACCTACTAATACAATAATATGTAAAACCACATGAAGCCCAGAAATCCTCTAGTGAACAACAAGGAACAGAGCTGGAAAGACCTTCATACTCCACAGGTTTTATCCATGCAGCCACCAGGTGAGTCAGTCTGTTCTAAAATCAAAATCAAATTTTATTTGTATAGCACATTTCATCAGCAAGGCATTTCAAAGTGCTTTACATGACAGCAAACACAAAGTCATGCAAGTTTCTAATTTATTGTTGGTCAGTTTTTATTCTGACTGTTAAGATGAAGAGGAACTCTGTTAAAATATTTAACAGCTTGATAATGATCAATGTTGTTAATGTACTAGAACCTGTTAAAATGGTAAAAATCTGACTTTCTGGTTACTGACAGAGAAGAGAATCTGTTTCAGAACCACAGAGAATGACAGAAATTATAGACAATGATAAACAGCTTTTATTGAGAATCTGCTGAAGTGATGAATTTTTAAATGTTTTACTGGCCTTTATTTGAGAATAGTTGGACATTAATCTTTTCTCTGTTTTGACTTTCAGTATTAAACTCAACTTTTCTTCCTTGTTGATGAAATACGACTGAAAGTTTGTGAACCAGCTGATCAAACATCTGTCCTGATGTTCTTCATCACTTCACTGATGTTTATTCATCTTGATAATTTCAAGCCAGATGTTTCTGATCCTGCTGCTCCTCATCCTCAGCTCATGTCTCTGTGGTCAGTCTCCATCTTGTCTTTGTGACAGAAAGCTCTCTAGATGGAGCTGAAAGACTCCCATGTTCCAGTTCTCAGTGTGTCTGCTCCTCTCTTTCCCTCTCTGTCTCCTCAGCAGCAACATTTGTAGTGAATGTGACCCAGAGCAGCTATGAGGCAGAGGAGAACCACAGCATCACTCTGGAGTGGACCTTCACCACCAGGACTCAGGGATCCGACAGGGAACTGTTCATCTACTGCAGCTTGTTGGCTCCTCATAAAGAACTAGTTCTCTATCAGGTCCATCAAGGTGATGAGTTTCCAGAATCTCAGGATGATCAGTTTTCAGGACGAGTCCAGAGTGACAAAGACGTCCTCAGAGAAGGACGAATCAGACTCCATGTGTCCAGACTGAGGACTGAAGACTCTGGTCTGTATCGATGTGGAGTCAAAACTAAAGATGGATCTGGGATTAAAAGCTGCAGACTCAACGTCTCTGGTGAGTTGATGTTGCACTAACCAAACTCCAAACATAATAATGGAATGTCAAAACTTTTATAGCTGTGGGAAAACTTTAAGACTCCTTCACTGTTCTGTCCGTCCAGCAGCTGCTGATGTCGCTCCAAAACAGAGACCGACCTTGGATCCAGAAGCAGAAGGTCGAGGAAGGATCGGCCTCCATGTTTCTCTGGGACTGACAGCAGCAGTTGCAGCAGCTCTGATCTTCAGATTCTTCTTCAGTTCTATAAAACATCAGAAGGATTCAAATAACTTGTCAGCCTCTTGGAAGATCCTGAAGGTCCATTATGCTGCTGGACAAATGGCTTCATGTTGGACTAGAATATGTTGGTGTCCAGAGGAGGTTTTAGTTTGACTGCTGGGTGTCCAGGTGCTGCTGCTAAACAAACCCAGATCATTATTCCTCCACCACCGAGCTTTACAGTTGGTTTGGTGAGTTGAAGACTAGAAATCTGGTTCTTCATTGAGATGCAGCTGTGAAAACCAACAATCTGCTGCTGATCCATTTAGAGACAAGATTTTATTGGTGACTCTCCATCATATTGGTTCAGCCTTTTCCCTACCGTTTTGTCATGACCTTTAACCTTTAACAAGCTACTTGAGGCCTGGAGAGTAATTTGAATGCAATTGTTCCTTAGCAGTGAAAGACTGGAGTTTGTGAAATTTACATTTTTATGTTACTGTGAATATTTTTATGAGGCTGTTTCTGTGTCATATTTAATTAATGTATTTAATTAATGTAGCATATTTAGACTGAAAGAGGATGCTACTATTGAGCCCAATGCTCTTTATCTGTAGCTTGTATGTTAATAATTTTCTCATGTCTTTAATAAATCCATATTTTTGCAGACATGTCAGAATCTGTCCTGCTTTTGGAAATTTGTTTAACCCACATGCAGAAACACCATCAGGAGATCAGAAAATTTCTTTTAGCTTTATTTACAACAAGTTGAAAAGTGTGATAATGAAGGTCCAGGACAGGAACAAAATCCACGCTGGCAGGCTGGCTAGGAACACTGGGGACCAAAGAGAGACGTGAGTCCAGCAGGGTGCTGAGGTCGGATGGTGACAGTGGTGCAGGCAAGGCGATCCGCCATGGAGGGGCGAGAGTTGGGTCAAGAGGAGGTTTGCCGAAGTGGGAGGAAGTTTCCAAAGAAGATCCTGGTGGTGCAAGTGGCAAGGCACACCGGTTCCTGTTAGTGTGTCCCAGAGGCGATGGAGGATGAGGGGCGGAGCAGGTTCAGGTAGAGCGGCGGTGGAGCAGTGATCAGCCGCAGGGGCGAGAGCGCAGTGGGGGTCGAACAGGAGAGAGGAAACCACCATCTGGGTGGAATCCCAAGTAGAAGCGCATCTAGCAGGGCAGAACACAAACGTAGGTGAACTCTGAATTCAAAAGGCTTCAGATCTGAGACTCTGAGGGGCTGGAGTCAGGAAAACACTCTGGACTCAGAGGACCGGCAGCCGGCTCTTCTTATGCTCCACTAATGAAGGAAGATGAATCGCAGGTGTGCAGGAGAACCTCAGAGAGGCTCAGCTCCCAACCTGCTTCCTGGACATCTAGTGAGGGAAGGAAGGGACTTATGGGTGGTGACAGAGGTTCCCAACAGGATCTTTATTCACTGTTGAAATGTTTGATTGTTTCCAGAACTGAAATCAACTCTGGCAATACGAGTTTCTTACTAAACTGATGATCTATTCATTGAAATGTACAAATCTGTTCTCTCTCTGGTTTTAACAGCAGAAATTGAAGGTGCAGTCCCAAACTTCATCAGTCCAAGGCCAAACAGATCTTTGACTGAGATCCAGTGAATATGCCTAATAAGAGTTACTGCGCCTTTTTAAGTCACCTTAACAACAATATCATACATTGTTTCCAAATTAAAGAGACAAGTGAGAAAATGGCGTTAGTTGAATAAGAAACAAAAAAAGGATGAAATCAGAGCAATGTTTAAAGATGCTTGGTTTAACAATATTAATTTTAAAATATATTAAAAATATTTTAATGTATGATTCTTCATGTGTTCCTGACTCTTCTGCTTTGGACTTTGCTGGTTAATCTGTTAATGTTGTGTTCATTGTGGGACAACAGAGAGAAACATGGAGTTTTCTGACTGTTTCTGATGTTCTTGTAGGGCAGGTTTAGACCAGAGTGCCAGAAAACTTTCTTATCCAAAGCTGAACTTTTATTTTCGGTGTTTTTCCACACATATTATTTTGAGACTGAATGTGACAGTGCATGTTCCAACAAAGCAAAAAGGGAATGTCTGAGGAGAATTTAATGTCACTTCTGGGCACAGCCTTTTTGCTTGAAATGAAATTCTGCTGGAAATTTCAAAAGTTCTCAAAACAGAACTTCTGCACAACATACTGCATTCTGTCATACTGCCCAGGGGCCTCATGCGTAACAGAGTGCACAGTTTTCACACTAAAACTTGGTGTTTGCATTCATTGATATTTTTTTTGTTGAAATTGTGTAAATCATGGATCTATGAATAAATATTTAGTCACCTGATTTGCTGTTGATCAGAAGCCTCCAACCATCCATCCTGTCCAACAAATAATACATCAAGATACTACAGAAATCTCTCTCTGAGTTCTACATTCTTCTAAACTGAAAGAAAGTCTGTTGGATTTTTATAAACAAAGCGTGTTCATTGGATTATGTTTTGGTTTTATAACTTTATTATGTGATGCCAACATATTTAAGCATGTTGGCATCGTCAATGTTTCATGTTCAGGATTAATGTACAGGTTACTAGTACAATTCCATCAATGACCAAACTATAGACATCAGAGAAGCTGAATAGAAAGGATTTCTCTTCCCACACAGAAAAAAACACACAAGGAAATGATGAGGGGAAGCCCTGCTGATGTCATTTCTTTTGAATCTTCAGGTACGTTACCTGGCAGCTTGAAGTTAACTGTCACATCCATGGATAAATTTGAAGGTCATACCCAGAACTCTGTTTAGAGGCTGATCTCAAAGCGTCCCAACTTCAAATCCTGTTCCTGGTATTCCTCCTGCCCCCTGTCTATTTCATGTCAAATAAAAACCACCAGTGCCAAAAAATTAATTAAAAAAACCTACAACATCTTGATGGACGTTTGGATAAAACCAACTTAATATGTACCTTTCTAATTGCAAAGGGGGCAATTATTCTTTCAAAGAGTTTATAGTTAACATTTGTAACCTTTGATCAGAAACGACTGATTCTCCATTTGATACTGACTTTAGTTCCAGTTTTTTTTAAGTTAACTTCAGATCTGCAAGCAGGTGATCTGCAATTTAAATACAAATTAGCATAAAAGAAAAACGTGTTTGTGGGAAAAAAAGCAAAACAGAGGGTAATGAACTTCCAACATAATCTACTCCTTCACACTGACGTAAAACCCACAGAGGAAATGACTGAGGCTTATTCACAGTAGATATTTTATTTCTTGGCGCCATCTAGCGGGTGCGAAGATGAACAACATACAAGGAAACAAACCTGACACTGTAGAACAGGGGTCCCCAAACTGTTTCCTGTGAGGGCCACATAACTTTTCCTTTCTCTGGTGGGGGCCAGAGTCAGTTTGTAACAGAAAAAGTGTGACGATTGCAGGAGTACCGAAATGTAAAAATGTATTGTTTTCCAGAAAGCACAATCAAATAACCCTCTCTGGGTTCTTCACAGAAAAAATCCAGGAAGGATTATTGTCTGTATTTTACAAACTATGAGCCACACCCGACTATAAACCACAACCCCAAAGTTTTTTTTAAACCAGTAAACACACATATAAGCCACAGTTATCTCTGCTGCTCCAGGTTTTCCACAGCGATGCAGCAGTTTGTGGTTTATAGTCGGGTGTGGCTCATAGTTCGTAAAATACGAAGTTTCTTTTGTGTCTAGGTACAATCTGATCATTCAGTTCACAAATGAAGTTTTATTATCAGGATTCTGCAAATTGAATTTTTTCATAGTATATTTTATTCATTCCTTTCACATTTAAAGCTCCCTAAAAAGGATACATTACCTTTCTGTGAACTATAATTTTGATTCCTTTGAGTTTCATGATATTTTACGAAATCTGACTGATATGATCTTCTTGAACGCATCCTGATGCTTCACATTTATACACTTATCAGTTACAAGAGGTGTACGGTGTACTGTCTGTTAGTGAACATTAATGAACAGGTAGCATCATTAGGACAAAGGAAAAAATAAAGTTGTAGATAATTTTAAAAAGGTAACAAAACAATTTACCATGTTGTGACCAACTCTTGGAGCTCGGTTGTGTAGCGAGCAAGTTTTATTCTTTAGGTAAGTGTACCAACAGCAAACTTGGTTAATGTTATTATAAGTAGGGCCAGGTGTCAGAAGATGTGAGTTAGTCTCCATGAGAGGGGCTACTTGAGAAAAAAAGCAAAGATTCACTGATTGAATTGTTGATCGATAGCCAGCATATGTTTGAATTTCTGCAACAAACATTGAATGAAAAGAAAAAAAACTATATAAATCCTGAATGATCATTCAGTTTGATAAATATTTACATAGAGCATCATTCAATAAATCGATAGAAATCCAAGTGCTCACATCAAAACATCAAATCTAAACAAATAGAAATCGTACTAAATATTTTAAGACTGATGGTTCACATTGATCATTTATACATTTTTAGTAATGGAACCTTAACAACTACAGGTGAACTATATTTTGTTAGTGCACTTAAGCATGTTAGATAACGGATGGAGTAAAAGAATCATTAGGGCCAAAAAACAAAAACAAAGAGCGTGTAAGTCAGAGACAAAAGTTGTAGATAATTTTAAAGGTAACAAAACAATTTACCATGTTGGAGCAACTCTTGGAGTGTGGTTGTACAGTGTAAAAAACTTTAAACTTTGGGGAAAACTGAAAGATAAATATGAGCAGCAGCCTGACCTGGGCCTGTTTAGTCGCTGTCACATATTCTCAAAAAATAAAATTTACAGATGAGGAACTTTTACTGAAATGCATCACACTAGCAATTGTTGAAGAAAAAAAAATCTATGAGTTTCAAATGTAGTTAAACCAACCTTTACTATTTTGGAGAAACCAAGAAGCACCGAGAAGATCAGTGTTGATACAACAACAGGAAAAAGACTGAAGCAAAGTAGCATTCACAATGAGGTGAGGACAAATTCTGGAAAGGGATCGATGTTAGTTTGTCTTTCACTTTAACTGTAGAAAAGCTAAAAGTTAAATTTGAGTAGCCTCATGTAGGCCTGTTTACTACCCGACACATATCCTTAAGAAATACAGTTACAGATGAGGAACTTTTACTGAAATGTATCCCACTAGCAGCTGTTACAGAAAGTATCTGTAGAGTTTAAAATTTAAGTGACTGTTTTCGGAACGGATGAAGGAAATTACAAACTCATAGTCAGCACCGACTAGTCGTGCTGCCATAAATATTGCAGTAAAACAGATAAACTGTTGTTTTCCTTCAAAAGGATTGCCTGAGGCAGTCATCAACAGTTGCAGGGTCAGAGGTCAGCCCCTCTTACCTAGCCACGGGTTATCTTATATCCTGTTAAAGAGTATGAGACAGGTTTCATCGTATGTTGGCTCAAAGAACAGATGCTTTAAGTTTTTTTTTCATGTCCTGTAAGAGTTTGATCTAACACTTATCTATAGTCTGCAGACATGCATGCGCACACACGCAGCAGTAAGACTCTCCTCGCCCCCCCTCCTCCTCGAGGACAGATACACACGCAGCAGGTCTCTGGTTTCTCTGTCAGCCTGTGTCTCTCTTTTGGAACAAGAGTTAAAGGCATTTAATTCCAACACTGTGTATCAAGAAGACAATCTGTTTAAAACCAGAGGTAGTTACAAAATTCCTAATCTAATTCAACATTGTTTAGAATATACTATATTTATTTATTCACTTATATTTATTAATTCAATATTCACTTTTTTTTTGGGGGGGGGGGTCACAAGGTCACAAATTTCCCATCATATGATATATGTGACATATGTCTGGGGGGAGGAGGGAGGTCAAGAGGTCACATAGTTCCCATATCAATTAATCCATCAAACTCCGATTAAAATTTGACAGAAGGGTGTTCATATATCTCTCTTAAATGCATCTTCAAATAGTTTATCTTTTTAAAACTGACTCTGAGGTAATTTATTCATGTATAATCTGTCATCTTTATGTTTGTTAAAAATAACCTTATTTTTATTACAACAAACCTTCTGAGATGAAACTTCACAGAATCAACCAGATGGAAACTTTTCCTCTTTCTGATGAAGTTTTATTGTTTTAAGTCCAACTTGCAAGATTTGATGACTTTAATGTTTTTCAGAGAAATTATGTCTAAATTAACTATGTTCCTGTTAAATATTTCTATCTACAATCTGATCATCTAAACATTCAAAATAAATGATCAACATTCAGATCAGTCCTTTTTCTACAGATGATGATAATATCTTCCTCATTAACCTGATAGAGTCTCTGAGTCATTTTGGTCCAAAAGGTGAATTAATATTAATTAGTGATTCCATCTGATGTCTGATATTCAACATGTCTGATGTTATTATAATAATCATCAAGTCTCTCCAGTTAATCTCCATCTATTGGTTCTAGTTTTCTGACTGAGCCTGAAAATCCCTCATCATGACGACATTTTATACTGAGCTGCTCTCATCTCACCGTATGAAATCCTGATATTAGAAACTGAAGAAAAACTGAAGAAAAACTGAGGAGAAACTGAGGAAAAGCTCTGGTTTAATGTGAGAAGGGACCAAATAATTACAGATAATTAATTAGTAAAAAAAAAAAAAATCTTATTCATCTGACTTTCTGACTTTATTTTCAACAGTTTTAAAACTTTTTGGTCCATTAATGGATTTCATTGGAAGTTTGTTATTTATTATCACTGATCTTTACTTGTTGCAACTTGATGAACCTTTCTATGGCCCCTCAGGCTGCTGTCATACGTAAGATTAAAAAAAGTTAATCAAGACAAAGACAGGAACAGTAGAATCTTTCCCCAGTAGCAAAAAGACAGAGTGCCGCTGCCGCCAGGGGGCGACAGCAGCCCATTTCAGACAGGCATGTCTGAACCTGGAAATGAACAAAAGTTACCTTTACCTTTGACATCTACGTCATTTGACTCTGTATTTCTTAACCAATCAGAAACCGAGGCAGAGTTTGTTGTTTAAGGAAGTCAGGGCAGCATTTCTGTCTCCAACCCACATGTCACAGACTTTGTTTAGCCCATTAAATCATTGGTTACATGCATTTTAAAAACATTTAAACATTTAGTAAATCCAGATCTACCAAGTATTTTGTCTACTTCCTTAAAGTTTTCCTTCTCAGTTTTTCTCCTCCCTCTCTGACTTCATCAGCCTGTAAAAGCAGAGCGATGTTTCTGTGTTTAGCTTTATCAGCTGGTTTCCATGCCGACCTCTGGGTCTGAAGGACTGTGAGGTTCAGCCTCTGCTGGTCTGAGAGCGTCTGCAGCATCAGGACCAGCAGAGAAACTCCTGATCTGAAGGCTTCAGGATGCTGAGCTGATCAGAGATCAGCAGCTGAGCTTCAGGATGTTTCAGGAGGCTGAGAGCAGCAGCTGCTGCTTCCTGACCACAGGATCCAGAAACCAATGAGGAGACGATGGAGTCATGATGAGACATTAAAGAGGAAACAAGCAAACAGAGAGAGATTCATTCAGGGAGAACAAGATGGAGACACAGCTGGTGGAAAAACAAACAGGTTTTAAGAAAAGTTCAGTTTCTGATCATTGATAAAACAGAAAAATCATGTGATTAGAAATAAACTCATAAGAAGATTTGAGTTGAAACACTGAGAAAACTTTGGACATATTGAAGAATTAACGGTTCTGAAATGAAACCCCAACATTTACATTCATAAACTTTCTACAAAAACAAACAATGGTGATGAAAATATATGATAAAAAAACACCTTTAATGTTTATTGTTCATCTTTTAAATGTATTAAACATATAAAACTTCAAAATAGTGAAATATTGACTTTATACCCTCTGAAGGCTCCATGTTGTTTTGTTGTCTTTTTTATTCACAAGATATTTATAAAAATGTTTATCTAAATATACCTGTGAAAATAATAAATCATTTTATCAGTAACAATCAGTTGATTCAGCATTTAGACACAATAACTGATCGATACGTCTGACTGTTTTTAGAGATGATTTAAAACGGGAAACTGAAACAACAATAAACAGATTAATATCATTATTATTACAATATAATAATTCATTACAATCTAACATTTTCCTCATCAGAACATCAAATCTAACCTGATGTTTCTGTGGCGGCAAAATTATCATCAACCAAACTCGCTTGAACAAAACTTCAATCTGCACTATATTTTCCAGCTGCACGTGTAGAATGATTATTTTTGTTTTTCTTTCTTTTCATTCTCAAAATAAAAAATATAATCAAGATTATTAGAACCATCCCAGCTGCTGCTGCTATGACTGTCACAGTGATGAAGATGATGGTCCTTCCTCTCTCTGGTTCTGGAGTCAAAGTTGGTCTCCGAGTTTTAATCTGATCAGCAGCTGCTGGAGAGAAACCAGAAATATTTATTAATATTTTGTGAAAACTGACATCCAGGAGGATTCATGATGAAGATGAAGATGTTGGTTCATCAATACAGATCTTAAGAATTTAACAATTAAACAGAAATGTTTTATTATCATTTATTCTCACCAGTAATGTTGAGTCGACATTTTGCAGATTCTAATCTTCCATTTGCCATCACGTCACATCGATACAGACCAGAGTCTTCAGTCCTCAGTCTGGACACCTGGAATCTGATTCGTCCTTCTCTGAGGACGTCTTTGTCAATCTGGACTCGTCCTGAAAACTGATCATCCTGAGACTCTAGAATCTCATCTCTTCGATCTGATAATGGAATAATGTGTTATGAGTAGTTAACTGGATGCAGAAGATGAACAGATCCCTGTCGGATCCCTGAGTCGTGGTGGTGAAGGTCCACTCCAGAGTGATGCTGTGGTTCTCCTCTGCCTCATAGCTGCTCTGGGTCACATTCACTACAAGTGTTGCTGCTGAGGAGACAGAGAGGGAAAGAGAGGAGCAGACACACTGAGAACTGGAACATGGGAGTCTTTCAGCTCCATCTAGAGAGCTTTCTGTCACAAAGACAAGATGGAGACTGACCACAGAGACATGAGCTGAGGATGAGGAGCAGCAGGGAGATCATCTTCATCCTGAGAGAGGAAGAGGAGGAGGAGGAGAGGCAGCAGGACATCAGTCACTAAATGAGGAACAACTGGACTCCTGAGGAAAATGAAGGTAGTTTAGAAAGAGATCACTACTGCCACCTTGTGGTTATAAACTCACACCAAAACTTTAACAACAGGATGTTTTCATTCTCTGCAGCAGCTGAACCTTTTATTGTAAAACTTTTTCTGAGTTAAATCAGTTTCTTATAATCAATGAAGAAAAAACACCAATGAGTGAGTTTTATCTTATTTTACTGCTAATTAATGAAAAGGATATGAAGTCAATGACAATCTACAAGTTTAGCATTGCTTGTCATCACTTAAATGTTTTTGTCACTAATTTCACAGTTAGTGACAAAAAACTGTCACTGTTTATAGAGATTCATCAGATGAACTTCTGTAAGCCTTCTTGTAATGGTAATTATAGTTTACATTCAATTAGAAAACTGCATTAGATCAATTTATTTTAAATAGAGATTTCAGGTTTCTGAAAAGTCTGTTAATTTCTGTACAGTCAGTTTCACTTTGGACTTTAATCAACGTGGATTCTGGTTTTCTTTCTTCCTCCAAACTCTGGAACCTTCATTTCTGAATGAAATTCAAACTTTACTATCAGCTGAAAAGACGATTTCTGCTTAACCAGTTTAAGGCTCTTTGCCTGAGTGAATCCAACAGAGTGAACAGAATCTGCTCTGAATCAGCCTCAGTTTCTCCTTCCTCCTTGTAAAACTCCTTGAAAATTGTGAGTGACTTTTTGACAAGGCTGCAGCTTTCCCTGTTGCACCTTCATTTAGCACAGTTTTTCCTTCCACTCAACTTTTGATAAACTCTCTGAACAACCAGCTTCTTAAGCAATAACTTTTCTTTCTTCCTTGCATGGAGACAAATGTTCAATATAAGCAAACATCTCATTATGAAGAGAGTCGACATGTTTTCTGTCCAATCAGCAGTTCAATAAATACCATTAGAGGTTCAGGAAACCTTTGCAGCTGTTTGGAGTTAATTCACTGATTAGTGTTACAACATGATTTTCTAATATTTTCTACAATATTAAACTTTCCAGAGACAGTGGAGGTCGAGTTTATTATCTGTAAACCATAATAAATGTTGTAAAAACTGAAAGATTAGAAAATTTGACTCTGTTTGAATCTATGTAATGTATTTTAGTTTCACTTTCTGGAATTAGTGACAAAAACTATTTAAGAAAATTAAAATGTTTTGTTCTCTTTTCACTGCTGAATATAATCGAATATAATCTACAATGTAATAAATATAAAATATGACCAGAGATGTTGTGAGAAAACATTCATTTAATGTCTCAACACACATTTATTTCCACTCACTGCTGAATATAATCAATTAATTTGGAGCCGACATTTCAGTTCATATTTAGTAAAAATGTTTGGAGGAAACAAACTGTAATTTGAGCTGTGGGCGGAGTCACATGGTAACCTACAGGAGAAAACAGTTGGCATTTGCTCCCTTCCTGTTTCTGAACTTTCATCCTTCAGTGCTGAATGTTTTCAGAAACAGTTTTGTTTTAATCATATATGGATGAACAAATAAAACACTTTCCGCCTGTGAAACATGGAATACATTTTGTCTTTGCAGAAATATGGATCTAAGAAGTTTTTCTATAGCAGGAAATTGTTTCACCTTCCTGCTTTAAAAGCTGTTGAAAGTAGAAAGATTTATTTACATTTCACCTTATTTTTAAAAATAAACACAATAATTACAATAGCTGCCATAATGTTTTTCACATTAAATACAGAAAATGACTTATTTATATTTCGCTTTTCTGTTGAACAACCACCTACTATGAGCTTCTGAGACGACAGACGGTGACTAGTTGCTTATCTGAGGTTAAGTGGAGAAAAGTTGGATAAACTCATTTAATTCTGATGATAAAGGAGACACAAAACATTCAGTTACTAGAGCGGCTCAGACAGAAAATCCAGTCACAGAGTTTTAAAGTTATTAGAGACATACTGACCTGAAGCATACAGATTTAGGATCTAATTATTGTGTTTTACATTTATTACAGGTCAGCGTTTAACTGACTTGCAAAGCTTTGCATGTTTTTCTTTAGTTAGGTTTTCTTCAAATGATTCACAGTTGAATTTCCCCCCCCCCACAACGTTCACTTTTCAGCTAATGACAGGTGGACGTGTGACGTTTGTAAAATGTTTAAGTAAAATGTTTTATCCTACTATCTAAATTAGACAATGAACCAACATAAAATATAATAAACTTACTCGGTTAGTTTTTCTCCTTTATCAGCTTCAACACTTCGTTGCTTCAATAACTGATGTTTGTTCCAGGTTTTCCTCCACCACGTTGCTGCTGATCTCTAAAACTACAGACCAGATCTAAATTAACAGATGAACAAATTATGTTCGTTACTGTCTAGATGCTGCTAGTTTGGTACAGTTGAGATATTAAACCGAGGGTTGTTACCTGTGTAAGAAAAGTCGAACAAAACTGGAAGAAGTCAACACTTTTACCTCCTCGGAGAAAAACCTGGAGACATGAGAGGCGACAGAGGGACGGTTTATAATTCAGGCTGGTTTGGTTTTAGCTCCAGCCGGAAGGAGGAGTTTAGAAAACATGATCAGTCATGTTGACGAGTAGAGAGAGAACTGGAAAGTATGTTAATATGAAAATATTTTTAGTTACCCAAAATATAAGCATGAAGAAAAATGATCTACTAATGAGTAGGAGGCCAGGTGTAGCATGTTACTCTGATTCACGGAAGAACTGCTCCTCTTCCAAGTAAAAGGCCACATGAACTTCAATGCCTCCTATTTGGACACTTTAAATCTGCCCCTCTAAAATATATAAAAAATAATGACACTTCTTTTGATCAACTCTTAATCTCTGAAACTCCTGAACTTATCAAAAATGGACACAGCGATAAACATTAGCTTCCTATGACATCATCTAAATAATGAACACAACAGAATGAGAGCAAAATATATCCTCATGCAGAATTAATAATAAATACTTTGTGGCATTTTGATCTAGTAATCATTACTAGATCAAAATGCCACAAAGTATTTATTATCCTTTATTATACTAATTACATTATATTAGTTGTGTTACCACCCCAAGCCACTAGAGGCAGTAGAAGGCCCAAAAAGAGAAATACGCCGAAAACTACAGAATTTGTTTAAAACTGTGAGGTGCGCTGAAGTAAATAAAAGAGAGAAGTTCAAATACATGCCAAGAGTGAAAATTATTCTTAAAATGAAGATATATCACAGATTTAAAAAGACTACACACAGAGAAAAAACTTTCCCATCAAAAAGGTTGATGGGACGATTTTCTGCCATGACAGGTTGTGGCTACAACCTGAACTAGCTACCTCGACGGCTCGGCTGGAACCGAGGAATGTAGACTTAAGTCTTATTTTAGCCAAAAATAAGCTTGTTTACAGTACGGCAATGCAATGAACAAGATCATTGTTGCTGATGTTTCACTGTGAGGGTTCACTCAACAAGTGTCAATAAGCAACAAGCTGAATACTTGAATAAGCTACCTCCATGGAGGAAATGGTATGATCCGATTTCCATGACTGTAAAGCAGTAAACATGGCGGACCATGCATGGCTCATCCTTCAGTTCAGCGGTTTGAGGCAGAGCCACTGAACGAGTCAAAGTCTCTTTGGCCGGAGACGGAAAACTAGATCACGTCTGATACGCTTTAAGCTGTTAGATTGATCATTGAGGAGAAGTGCATTGTGGGAAATGGTATTTTGAGAAAGAAACTTAAAAATACCAGGTATTGAATGTTGCATTAACTACTGACCATCTGAGTCGGAATGACTGCTGCCCTCTGGTGGTCAGAAAGTGGAAAATGAACTGAACTGGAAACGCACAGCGATAAATAAGATGTTTAGTTCAGCATCAGTTTCAAGAACTGAACTTCAGATGTTACAGCTTATTATTATCTCTAATATTGAGACAATAATCATAGATGATGATGTTTCAAGTCCCTGAATCGACGACTCAGCTGCCATGATGTTCAGTTTCAGTTCAAAGCAGCAGAACAGATAAAAATTCTGAATGAACTTGAGATGATTTTTGTTTCTAAGTCAAAGAATCTGATCTTTAGGTCTTTAAACTGAGTTTTACACATGATGACGACCTGCTGGCTTGATGCACAACTGGCTTCATAAAAATCAACAAAAACAAACAAATGATCATTTCTGGCTGTTAAAACATAAAAAAAATTAATTAGGGTCAAATTTTGACCTGATTGGTTTCATTATTCTATATAATCTGTTGGTGGGTCAATACATGAACTTTAATTCTCCAGATTCTTTCAATAAACTTTATTGATCACTGATGTGACAGACATTCTGAGCATCAAACCAGCAACTTTACTCTCATAATGAATGAAAGATTTTCTCTTTCTGTAATTTACTCTCATGTTACATTTCATATATTAGCAGAAAACTTTCTGGGTAAAACTTCTTCATCATATTCATGTTTTTGCAAACACACAAAGTTTAGATTTCTGATCTTTATGGTAAATTCAAAGAAACATTCCCAAATTGAAAATATTTCCTTCAAGTTTTCCCTGTAACTTTGATGTCAGTAAATCAATAAACTGATTGTAAACATCTGTCTGTGTGAATTTGTCTAGTTTGTTAATCCACAGTATTCAGCCACGCCCCTAACTCCTCCTAACCTCCAGCGGACTGACTACTGACCATCTCTCCATCTCACGGGTCCGAAAAGCCTCTAATTCCTGGGTATTACCGCAAATAAGAATGTAGAGAACTTTTGTTTAAGCTGGGAGTGAGAAAGATTCGTCTAAGCTCTAACTACCTTCATTCAGACATCGGAGTAGCCCCGCTGGTGTCCGAGCTCATAAACCACATCTGTTCACGGTAGCTCTTCCCTCTGTATTAACGTGCACTTCTTACCAGCTTAGATAATTTTAGCGACTAGGCATAAGTCCCAGGGTCATTATTTATCTGAACTAAAGAACGTACGAAGCCACCCTGATTTACTAGGACCACAAACACTGGTTTTACAATAATCAGAAGAATTAAATCTAGTTGACTGAATTAATTTAACTGTCCACAACATCAAATTAGACTTTAGTATTTTTATTAGCAAGCTTTAGCAAGGGAAAAAAGACATACAGCAATTCAATAATGAAAATTAAGTCATCAAAACTTTTAAGAATTTCTAGAAATTACTCCTACTTCTAACCCTACACTGTGTCTTAATCTAAATAGAGGCTTTGGGGGGAGGCAGTATTACTCGAACCCAGATGCAGAGACGATCTTGGCAGCAGAAAACTTTAACGTCCATGGATGGAGTCCTGTCTTTGTCTTGGCAGAATCCTTTTAGAATAGATCCAAAGTTGAACTGGTGAGAATCCTCAGCGAACTCAGTTCTTTATCCAAATACGATCTTTGTCTGTTCCCCATGTCCACTGCAGCATCGTTGTAATCCTTTGGGTTGAGCGTGGGACCGCAGTCGAATCAGAATCCCGGGTTGTGGGTAAACGGATCTTGTTCCTTTCTTGTGCAGCAAACAGTCTCATCATCCCGGGGTATCATCACGCAGCCCTCCGTTGATTCTGCATCTCCGTCTGCTCGACTCGAACGCTGCGGAACAAAGAACCCAGATCCTCCTGTCTGGTGTCTTTTTATTCTTATCAGCAGCCGCTCAACTCTTTCAATTCCTCTTTTTGGTCGTGTACGTGTCAGCAGCCCACACATCTGCGTCTTGGTTGGCCTCAACCTTCAGATGAACTTTCTTGTTCTTTAGAGCTGAACTTTCTGAGGTTCTCTATTTGCCCTCTGCACCTGTTTCCTTCATGCATCTCAAAAATCTCACTTCCTGTTTCTGCTTGGACAGATGATCTAATATCCATCACCATCTTGGAGACATGATTGTCTGTTCTAATGACCTAATGCCTTGGTCACCTCTGCTCTCCTATCAGTTCCTCTTTTCCCCTGACCTTTCACCTACCATCTACCTCCAACACAACATCAGTGACCTTTAATTACAGTTACACATTTCATACCATTTCAAGTTCAATGTCAAAATCACATTTATAACTTTTTAGTTTCTCTGATTTAGCATTCATTTATAATTTTATAATAACCATTACTTATTAGTTACTCTTATAATCATGATGTGAGTTATTACAGACATTTCTGGAAATCTAATTGTTTGACACCATGTTACAGTTACTTTTTTCACCTGTAAGTACTTCCATAAGTTTAAGAGTAAGTGTTAAATATTGTTATAATCAAACCAACATCAACCACCGTTTAAACCAATATTAATTATTGGTTTAATCATAAGTTATCATTATTAATTTAAGTATTTTATCCAATTACTCAAAATGTTTAGATGTTATTCTTTAAACCTTTAATGCCTTGAATTGAGCAATCTGAACTATTTTTATTCACTGCAGGCTGGAAACTTCCTCTTTCTTCAGGAAACCTGCTCTTCCTGTTCCATGACTCTCTTTCTGTCTGATTATGATTTTTTATGATTAAATAGAAAAAAGTAGAATTAAAGCAGGACACAATAACAACACACACAACCAGATTAATATTATTACCGTCTGACTCTACTGTTGGGTCTTGATGTCACCTGTGTAATCAGTTTTAAAGATAACTTTATTCATTGTTATTATTAAACTAAAATCTCCAGCATGGGGAAGTGGGATGAGCTCGACTTTTCTCGACAACACCTAAGGAGAATTTAGAGTCATGTTTCTGGACTGTGTGAGGAAGCCGGAGTACCCAGAGAGAACCCACCATGAACAGGGAGAACAAGCAAACTTCATGCAGAAAGACCCCAGGAATCGAACCCAGAACCTGTTATTTTTATTTAATGATAATCAGTTTAGTAAACATTTGCATTTAGAATGAAAATCAGGTCAGTCTATATATTTATATGTATTTAGATGCTATAAGGTCATTTATAACATTTAAAATAATCTGGATTATTAGTAAAACCATACAGTAAACAGACAAGAGCCACAATGACACAGATAATAAATGTCATATTACAGATTTCAAAATTCACATGATTACGAGAAAATCAGAGTTCCTAATGGGACTGTGTGAATCCTGAATCTCAGTCGATCTCTATAAGTTAAGAAATGGCAATTAATAAGTAATTAAAACTCTTGAATAAAAACTCATTTCTATCAATCCTGAAATATTTAAATACTTGTCTTGTGCACCATTAGTTTTCTATTTTATTCGAGTCATGTGCTTCACTACGGCGAGCCATTTCAGCCAAAATCAATGCGAACGACTGTGGCTAACAAGAAATGCCCGCCCATAAAACCGGAGCCAATGGAGAGGAAGAGGAACCAATGGAGAGGAAGAGGAGCCGATGGAGAGGAAGAGGAGCCAATGGAGAGGAAGAGGAGCCGATGGAGAGGAAGAGGAGCCAATGGAGAGGAAGAGGAGCCAATGGAGAGGAAAAGGAGCCAATGGAGAGGAAAAGGAGCTGATGGAGAGGAAGAGGAGCCGATGGAGAGGAAGAGGAGCCAATGGAGAGGAAGAGGAGCCGATGGAGAGGAAGAGGAGCCGCCCAGTTTGTCCAAGTTTCCCTTTCTCGGCCTCAGACGCAGAAGTGAACGACATGCCGTTACCTCCCAGTATTTGTATCGGTCGTTTTTTCCTGTGCTGCTTCTTAACCAGCAAAACTCATAACTTCAAGTTTTATGGACCGATCCAGCAGATCAGGTCAGTCGGTTTGTTCTGGTTTGTTGTCCGATTTCACCGTTTGTGGCTCAGAGTGAAGTCGACACCCAACAAATCCAACTGACTGGTTGTTGCTCCGTTTGGGCCGCTACCATCTTTAGTGACTTTCGGTCCGCAAACGGCAACTGCTATCACAACTTGAGATTGACGAGGTACAACACAAATGCTATGGCAAGAGGGAGGAGCCCGGATGTAAGGTCAGGGGGGAGTTAACTACAACTCCCCACCTGGGGCTGCATACCCGAGACTTGGATGTGAACCAATTCTCGAGATGGAGGACATACTTTGTCATTTTGCTGCAGGAACCATCTCGAGAATTTCCGAGAAGTTTCTATGTCTGTTTCTGAGAATATGAATATATTTACTACTGTTTCTGGTCTAACTGGTCTTCTGTCTTCTGTATTGAAGATGTGACTCCAGTTAAAAAGGCACCACCCTGGTGCCTTTTTAAGCAACGCTCTGAAGTTTTGCAGTGAACACACATTCTCGAGGACATACTTTGTCATTTTGCTGCAGGAACCATCTCGAGAATTTCCGAGAAGTTTCTATGTCTGTTTCTGAGAATATGAATATATTTACTACTGTTTCTGGTCTAACTGGTCTTCTGTCTTCTGTATTGAAGATGTGACTCCAGTTAAAAAGGCACCACCCTGGTGCCTTTTTAAGCAACGCTCTGAAGTTTTGCAGTGAACACACCACTATTACTCCACACCTGGTGAGCCATCTAGTTTTCATTCTGACTCTTTTTAATGCTCTTAAAACATTTTAACATTTAACATTTAACATTGATGATTGTTGGGTTAACACACTAGAACCTGTTAAAATGGTAAAAATCTGGTTTCTATTGTTTACCAGAGATCTATTTAAAATAATAACTATTATATAATATACTATAAGGACATATTAACGTAGAAGAGTCAATCATCTAAATTCTAAAATATATTCTGGTGTTTTACTGCTGCTCTGTTTAGTTATCATTACTGATGAATTTCAAACACACCAATGTGTGTGTTTTGTCTCTGTTTTGTCTTTCAGTATTAAACTAAATTTTTCCACCATGTTGCTGAAATACAACTGAAAGTTTGTGAACCAACTGATCAAATATCTGTCCTGATGTCTGATAATTTCAAGCCAGATGTTTCTGAGCTCAAAGAAGGTGAGACAAAGTTCAGAGAAAACCACCAGAAAACTGTTCTTCACTTTATATTTATAAATGTTCCTAAATAATTAAATCAATATATTAAATCTGAATCAGCAGTTGTTCCTCGTATTGTTAGTGATGTCCTGCTGCCTCTCCTCCTCCTCCTCCTCCTCTTCCTCTCTCAGGATGAAGATGATCTCCCTGCTGCTCCTCATCCTCAGCTCATGTCTCTGTGGTCAGTCTCCATCTTGTCTTTGTGACAGAAAGCTCTCTAGATGGAGCTGAAAGACTCCCATGTTCCAGTTCTCAGTGTGTCTGCTCCTCTCTTTCCCTCTCTGTCTCCTCAGCAGCAACATTTGTAGTGAATGTGACCCAGAGCAGCTATGAGGCAGAGGAGAACCACAGCATCACTCTGGAGTGGACCTTCCCCACCAGGACTATGGGAAACTGGAGGGAACTGTTCATCTACTGCAGCTTGTTGGCTCCTCATAGAGAACTAGTTCTTTATCAGGTTCATGAAGGTGTTGAGTTTCCAGATTCTCAGGATGATCAGTTTTCAGGACGAGTCCAGAGTGACAAAGACGTCCTCAGAGAAGGACGAATCAGACTCCATGTGTCCAGACTGAGGACTGAAGACTCTGGTCTGTATCTGTGTGACGTGAAAACTGAAGATGGATTCAACTCTGGAAGATGTCGACTCAGCGTTTCTGGTAAAATCTGTTTTCCTGCTTCTGTTTCTTGCTGACATCCATCTGATTCCAGGTCTGAACTGAAGTTTCTCCTTTTCTCTCCAGCAGCTGCTGATCAGCTTCAACCTCCGACTGAGAATCTACAACCAGACAGTCGAGGAAGAATCGGAGTTTATGTTTCACTGGGACTTTTTGTTCTCATTATTATTATTTATGTTTTATATCAGTGTTATATTTTTAAAAAGCAAACTGAAAAGGAAATCTGTTTACAATCAGATGTTGAGTTTGTGAGAGAAACAAGAGCTGGACTCTGAAAACTGATATAAAGGCTAAAAATGGAATAAAAACATGAAACTTTATTTATTAAAAGTTTATTATTGGTTAAAGGAATAATGTAGAAATATTTCTGTCAGGTTTGCTTTTAAAGATGATTTAAGTTCTGTTTAACTTGATCAGTGGAAGGTTTAAACTTTTTTTCAGTTTTTTATTCTCATTTTGTCTTATAATAGATGTATAGATAATTTTAATAAATGCCATAACACTGTAAATAAAACAACAAACTGAAATGTTTTATGTTTTTTGGCTCCCATTTTTTCTGACATTAACATTTCATCATGAAAATAAGAAAGTTCACTAATAAAAATTATTTCAACTTTTAAGGTTATTTTAAGAAAATTGATCAAAACTCTAAAGTTAATTAATCCAGTTCACAGTTTCATCTTTTCTCAGACAGTTTTATGTTATTCTAGTTTTCAGGAAAATCTGTAAAATAATCTGATATTCGAGTTACTGCAGCAGATTTAAAACATTCTTGAAAAAAGAGCCAAATAAAATCATTTCAAGGCCATAAACTGAACCTGAGCCTCAGTTTGGGCAACAATAATCTGCACATAAACACTTTTATTGTTTAATCAGATATAAATGGTAGAACATGTCAGAACCAGTAAACAGAATCTGATCTTTTCAGTTCAATTTAATTGTTTAAAGTTTAATTTGCTCAAAGGAACAAAGTCAGTTTCTAAACTCTGCAGCTGAACCTGAAACATGAAAATCACAACTTAGAAGCTCGTTTTGTCCACATGGTGGCGCTCTGAGCTCTGACTAAAAGCTGCTCAGCAGTCAGTTAGTTTTTCTCCTTTCTGTCTTTATTCAGTTCTGATGTGAAAACACAGATTTAAAATGTTTCCTTTAATGAAATGTGTTTATTTCTGATTATTAAATATTGATCTGATCAGTTGATCAGCAGCTTCATCCTGATGCTTCACTCAGTGATCTTCACTTTACATGAAACAGAATCAAGAAACATGAAATAGTTCAGTAACTTTTCTGGTTTTAATGGATTTTAATGCACTTTTAATTTAGGATCTTTTTTCAGATTCTATGTTTCTACTTCCTGTTTATTTAAAGATCCAACTGAGAGAAAAGTTTGAAAAAAGCAGAAAGAAAAGAGCAACAAGCAACAGTGGATTATTTTATTATCAATATACAGAAATTAATATTGAAAATAGTCTAAATGTTGATGTGATCAGTAAATCAACAATCCAATTAGGACTGAAGACACAAACCAGATCTGTGGTTTAACAGAAATAAGTTCTAAACCTGAGTAAAATATGGATCTGTGCTGATTGGAAGGAATAAATAATTTAATGTGGAACTTATAATTTAAAATAAACATATAAATGATTGAATGAACTAAAATGTTCTTGAATCCTAATTTAGAACAAATCTTTTCATATTTACTGCAGTTCCTGGAAGAATAATTAATATTTTCATTCTGACATTCCTGTATTTTCTATATTCCTCAATGTTTTTACTGTGTCTATTCTACTGTGTTTAGATCTGGGAATAAAATCTAATCTGCAGCCAATAATCACATTTCTGAAAAGAGCAACAGGATGTTTAATACAGTAAAATTAAATCAACACATATTTTACAAAATCATGTACATTAAAATTTCCATTGGAAATAAACCCACAAGCTAAAGTTCAGACATGATTTATTATGCAAAAAATATTTAAGAATAATTTGCAGAAAGAGAAGGAGGCACAATGTTAGGGTAGATATGAACAATAAAAATAAAACAACATTGAAACACATGAACATCAACCTGTGGAGGGACTTTGTGAAACAGTATAAATATATTTACATAACAATTTAATCAAAGTTATATAAGTATATAATTATTTTAAATAGTTATGGAGGAAATAAATAAACTAAAATAACATGGGACATATTACTCTTAGATTAAATATATGCATACAAACATGTATATATTTTATATTGAAGAATAAAAACAGTGTAAACTTCTTCTCACTCCGTTTTGAACAAATTCAGTAGATAAAATTTATTCTTAAGCTGCAAAACATTTTGTTTTGTGCATAAATGTTTAATAAATGTGTTCCTGCTTCTTTAAACTGATTTGTTCAAAATACAGAAATTCACTTTCACTGCATCAAGATATCAACTGTAACAGCTGCAGAAACCAAACTGAGGTCAACTGGATCAGTGACCCCAACCTGGTCCTCAGAGTCCTGCAGCTTTAGGACATAAATGATCCAGAGATTAAAACTCCTGCAGAACCTGATGGGCTGCAGAGGAAATAATACAATTATTACAATCATTAGAGCTGAAGGTCACATTTAAATCATGGAGGACGTTGGACCCTGAGGATGAAGGTTGGGGATCTGAACTGGAACAACCACAACCCTCACTGTGGGTCTGGTGATCTGTTCATCTTCTGCTTCATTAAATAAAGACGAAGAACCAACCCAGTAACCAGTGGAACCATCAGAACGGCTCCAACAATCAGTCCAACATGTTTGTTTCTGCTTCCATCTTCTTTTCTTCCCTCCTTGTTTTCTGTCAAACAGAATCAGAGCTGAAGGTCAGAATCCATTTCTCTTCATCTGCTGCTCTCAGACCAGCTGCTTCTGCAGCAGCTTTAGAAACACAAACATCTGGGCTGACAGGTTCACTGCAGAACCAGAACCACATCTGGCCTTAAAGGGATATTCCCCCTAGATTAGCCACAGAGACTCTGGAGACATTTTACCTTTTAGAAGATTCACTGATTGAACATTAAACCACTTTATGCAGCTTCCTTCTTTCACTGGAACATAGAAACCATGAAAACTCACCAGTAGGAGGCGCCACATCCAGGAAGACGGTCCAGATGGGGTCAGAGGTCAAAGTGCGTCTCTTCCTGCCGGTTGCTTCTCTCTGGAAAACCCGACACTCGTATGTTCCCGTGTCGTTGGTCGTCACGTTGCTCAGAAGCAAAGACACGTCTCCGTCCTCCATCCGTCTGTCCTGCAGCTCCACCCGCTTCCTAAAAGATGGATGCTGGTTCTCTGGGTCCGGCTGCTCGTCTCTGAACAGGAGGACATATTCTGGTTCCAGGTCCGGTCGGGTCCACTGCACAACCACAGCAGGTTTGTTGTTGGGGAGTCGGCATGGCAGAGAGACGATCTGTCCAGGAACAGCTGAGATGTTTTTATGAACTACAGGACAGAGAAACAGAGCAGAAAGGTCAGAGGTCAGAGGGAACCGGTCCACTTCCAGCAGCAGCAGAGACCAAGGAGAGACACTGGACTCTGACCTGGACTGGATCAATGGATCTAACAAGGATTATTGGTGATTTATTGATAAATGTATTTTATTCAGTTGCTTTAAGGTTTAATCTGTTGGTTTAATCAGTTTAATATTTTTATATGTTCTAATATTGGTAAAGATTTCTTTAGAAAATCTTTCCATTCATATTGAGATGCTGAGAGTTAATCTGTTTTTGGTTCTCAGTTCATCAGCAGGAGATCCTTCCTACAACATCTGAAGAACAGCTAAGAAAAAAAACCCAATCCTGACAAACAGGCTGGTCTGAGACCAGTAAGAAACCAGTAAAAAAAAAAAAAAAAAAAACTAAAATCTCCTCTAAAATGAGCCGGTAGTGCAGAGACTTTGGTTTCTTATGGAAGCAAAACCAATCAGTCATATTTCTGTCATCAGATGACACTTTAAAGTAACACACTTCCACTTGAACTCATAACGCTATGCAGATAGGAAACCACAGGGAGGAAATGATACGGCACCCCTCACTGAATTCTTAATACAGTCACTAAAAGAAAACATGATCAGTTTGTGGGTTTCTCAAAAACGTTTGTTGTGGTTTGAAGACAGCAGGTGAATCTTCAGTTCCAGTTTAACTTTCTTCAAATGTTTTATAGTCTTCATGTTTTCATTATTTCAGCAACGTTTTCATCACCATCAACTTCCTCAGCCCAGTAATCTGTTTTCTTTCTTCTCTCAGTGGTGAGGAATCTGTCAGCAGTTTGAGTTTTGTTCTACATCTTATTCTACTTTTGATCAACTCTGGTTAATAATCTGACAAAAACTGAACTTAGTGATGTTAAAGAGAGATTTTTTAATGCACGTGTCATGTTAGACCTTAACTTTATGAATAAATGTTTTCTTCATGACTATAAAACTTTTTTTTGGTCCTATTAATACAACAAAGATTTCAAACATCTTAGAGATTAAAAGCTGATCAAAGGAAGTCCTTATTTCTTAAAAGGAAAAAAAAAACTACTAATGAGTCAAAGCCTCATCTGGATGCAAACCCCAATTTTGTCCACTGGACAAAAAACTGAAGAAATGAAAATGAGTGAACTATGTTCAAATCATTTGGAATGGTTTCTTAGTATGCAGTGGAAATTAAGCACAAAAATCTTCAAAATATCTCTATCATTAAAAAATCTTGTTTTGATCAACTGGAGTCACATAGAAACTATTAACTATGTTAGATTTGTCCTGCAAAGACAGTAAAGACTCAACTGTACCTGTCAGTGAAAAACATCCAGAAAGAAAAGAAGGAAAGATGAAAAACTGAAGAAAAGCCATGAAGACGGAGGATCAGTCCGGCTGCCAGGAGTTTACTGGCACATTAGTGTCAGTAGACACTGTAGTCAGTGTACACGACCCCTCCCCTCCCGTAGTCCACCACCCCTCCCCTCCCGTAGTCCGCACTGACGTCAGTGCGCACTGACGGCGTGGGAGCACCACGGAAAGCGTCATCTGGATATCTATGGCAAGCCATTTTAACATCAATTCGGTTTTGTCTGACTATCCGTAATTACATTAAAGATATCTAAAACTACATTTTGACTATCCGGAATTGTAATTTAGGATATCTACATTTACATTCTGATTAGTAAGAATAATAATTTGAGATATCTTTAATTATATTTTGACGAGTCAAAATTCCTTCAAAATATCTCAGTCAAAATTAAATTTTTAGATGTCTGAATTAATAATTGCGTGGAAGACCCTTTGTGGTGTCCAAACAGTTGCCTGCAGAATTTTGTTTCCTGCACAAAATTGTCAGTAAATGCCACAAATTAGAAAGAGCTTGAACAATGTTGGAAATGCGGAGATGGCAAAACTTCATAAACTATAAGACTGCTTCTGATATCTGCAAAGAATTTCCTGTTTATTCATTTCCAACGAACTGGATGCACTTGAAAACAGTTGGAAAAGCTAAAATTGCTGTTGTCAAAGAATTTTCAACATAAAAGTGGCTCATTTTCAAACATCTTTTTTCATTTTCTCTATTTTTCATTGTTTTATTAAACTTTCAAATTGCTACGTAAGTCAGGGACGTTTTGACTTGACAGAATACTAATTCAAGATATCAGTAATGTTATTCTGACTAGTCGGAATGTCAATTTAAGATCTTAAATAGAAAAACTGTGTAATTCAAGATATCTCTAATTTATTTAGAGATTTCTGAAAAGGAATTTTGACTAGTGAGAATTACAATTCAAGATATCTTTAATAAAGTTTTGTATAGTCATTATTTGTTTTTAAGATATCTATAATTTAGTTTTCACTAGTCAAAATTACTTATATTCTATCCAAAAATACATGTAAGACATCTTGAATTATGGAGTCATTAGATATATTTTTAATTAGACTTATGACTAGTCAAAACTAAAATCGAGATATCTTGAATTTACTTTATGACTTGGCATAAATTAACTGTAGATATCTGGAATGTGTATTTCAGATGGCCAGTAATTCATTTTAGATATCGTGAATTGAAATCTCCATATAAGTTGATGGTAAATCTGACGTCATTTCATCAAGTCAAATATAATTAGAGATATCTTAAATTACTAAAACATCTAGTCATAAAACAATTTGAGGTATCTGTAATGTAAGGGCGGTAAAGCCGAATTTATGTTAAAACGGCTTGCCATAAGAGTCATTTCCTGGTTAAAACTTTTTCTGCCTCTGAACCTTCGTGATACTTCAGTGTTGAAAGCTTATAATTTCAGAAACAGTTTCCTTATAAATTATAAACAAATTAAACATTTTCTGATTGTGAAATATGAAACACATTTCGTCGTTATAAACATATTGACACGTGAAGAATTTTAGGAAACTGCGTTGAATCTTCCTGCTTTAAAAGCCGTTGTGCCATAATAATATACATAATGACTGACTTTTGTATTTCATTCGTCTGTTGAAAGAAACGAAGCTGTGAACGTAAACAGGACTGATGGTGTCGCCACAGCTGCGCTTTGCGCCTCCAAATGCGGAACCAGGACACGACGGTGGCAAAACGAACCTTGTCTGAGTTTTAGACGAATGAGGCAGATTGGAAAACCGCGTTTAATACTAATAATAGGAGACAGAAAACATTCAGGTACCAGAAGGTTCAGAAAGGAAAACAAGTTACAGAAGATCAAATGTTATTTTTACAGATACAACTGGGAAATACACAACTTTGGGATTTAATTGTATGTTTATTCACAAGAAACGTGTACTTAAGTTAAATGTTTCATCCAAATAAAATATAAAATATAATAAATGTGGTGGGATGGCGTTCCACCCTCCCCCACTCTGTGTACCGGGTGCAGCAGGAAGCGCACCATTTATTGGTGGGCGGGCCGCTGCAAGGTGCATGCTGCGGTCTGCGGCTATACAACCAGGTCTGGGGCAGATATGGCCCTCGGCCCCTCGCTGACATGGCCCGGGAGTTCATGACGTCCATTCCGGGTCCTGGAGTCAGTTTTTAAGGACAGAGTTCCTGTAGAATGATGAGGACGATAAACGAGTTTCACTTAATTCCTCTAACGACGTTCCTGTTTTTATCTATTAGCTTGTTATTCTAACTCCTGGTTCTTAAAGTTTCTGTCCTGTTATTTAGCAGATTGTCTCAATAAACGACCAATAATTAAGTAAAACAGGTTTGTGCTGCTCACCTGATCGGCTGTGGACGAACCGTCTGCTCACCACTGATGTCGGCTGGCAGAAATGGCCGAACTGTGAACTAAACTTCCGTGTGTCTGAGGGCGAGGCGGCCTGATGTGGTTAAGGCTCCTAAACACGAACCAACAGCGTTTACAGCAGAGAGAAATATTGTGACTTTCTGTGTAGAGATCGCATGCAAATGATGGCTTTCTGTGTAGTGATCTCCTATTGGCTCGTGTTTTTTGGGAACCAATAGGATGTCACTACACAGAAAGTCCATATATTTTGCGAGGATGTGCCGTATATAAGGTTCCACCTCCACCTGCTGCTCAGTTCACTGTTTTGACCTGAACCTGTGAGCAGCAGCTGATCTCAGAGCAGGAGGAGAATCACAGCCAATCAGGTGAGCATCATGATGGTTACAGTTAATATAATATGTTGTAAAATAAAAGTTTAGATTTCCAGCAGTGCAGAAAAACTAATAGAAACTAATTAAACAGTGACAAAGTCTGAGGAAAGACCAGATATTTTAGTTGATCCTTGTATTGAGTGATTTTGTTTCTAATGTCCTGCTGCCTCCTCTCCTCTTCCTCTCTCAGGAGGAAGATGTTTCATTAATTTATTTTAGTAAAATGATTCATTTTAGATTTAATCCAAGAGCTAAATCTTTGGGATTAAATATTTTGGTCTTTTTCTCTCCGTGTTTCGACTGACTGGATATTTGTTGATGGTCACAAACACAAATGCAGCTGATTTTCTCCTAGAGGAAAGATTCTCTAAACAGCTTCAGCTTTATTTTTTTGTGACTCATTTATAAAGTTGTTATTAAAAATAGATATTTTTTATTTGTAAATAATTTATTAAACCTTTTGAACAAATTGATGTCACATTTAATTTGAAAAGTGTGAAAAATATGCAAAAAACTTAGTGAATTAAAAAAAAAATCTCAACAAACTATTTCCAGATTTCACTCACTGCTGTTTTCTCCTTGTGAATTATAACAGAATAATTTCAGTCTTTTTACAGCCTTGTTTTTCTTTTCCTCACCAGGAGCCAGTTGTTCCTCATATTGTTCCTGATGTCCTGCTGCCTCTCCTCCTCCTCTTCCTCTCTCAGGATGAAGATGATCTCCCTGCTGCTCCTCATCCTCAGCTCATGTCTCTGTGGTCAGTCTCCATCTTGTCTTTGTGACAGAAAGCTCTCTAGATGGAGCTGAAAGACTCCCATGTTCCAGTTCTCAGTGTGTCTGCTCCTCTCTTTCCCTCTCTGTCTCCTCAGCAGCAACATTTGTAGTGAATGTGACCCAGAGCAGCTATGAGGCAGAGGAGAACCACAGCATCACTCTGGAGTGGACCTTCACCACCAGGACTCAGGGAAACTGGAGGGATCTGTTCATTGACTGTGAATTTAGAACCTCAGTAAAGAACGTGACAATATACGTTCAGCGTGATCATGCTGAGCTTCCAGATTCTCAGGACGAACATTTTTCAGGACGAGTCCAGATTGACAAAGACGTCCTCAGAGAAGGACGAATCAGACTCCATGTGTCCAGACTGAGGACTGAAGACTCTGGTCTGTTTGTCTGTTATGTGAAAACTGAAGATGGTTCCAACAATGCAGAATGTCAACTCAATGTCTTTGGTGAGTTATTTGGTCAGACCTTTTTTAAAAATTTAAGGCAGTTTTATTCAGCGTTCTGGTCTTTGTTGAGTGGAAACTGTTTATTAGTGAAAAGCTTTAGCCTCTCTTTTTTAAAACTTATGTTTGATCACATCTCTAAGCACTAGAGTTCAGTAAGTTGACCTCACCATTGGTTCTAGACCAAATTCACATGGGAAGTCAGCTGGTCTAAAAGATGGAAACTGTGATTATCACCATACTGCTGAAGCCAAACGTGTAACATCTTAATTTTTATTTCATCATTGAAGTGAAACTGTGAAGGTAAGAAATGAAATTGGTACCAGAGATAAATTAGTTACAGTTTCTGTGCCAGCGCATATCATCATAAGAAACATATTTTGTATTTCTTCAATACTTGGCCCAGTTCCAGTTCTACAGGAACCTTTAGATTCATCCATTTGGCCTCATAAAGGACTGAACTCATGTGAGGATACATTTCCTGATTAAAGTAAAGTGTTAAGTGGATATTCTGCTGACAGCAAAACATGCAGAACTTCTATGTGCATCTTGAAGCAAATTAAACTCTCAGCCAAACAACCAATCAGAGTAAGGAGGAGGCTCTCAGTGCTGACAATCATCCTTTTGTACGTGCTGCTCACACCCTTCCCCTTGGTCTTGGCTGCAGCTCCTCCTCCACAGTGAAGCTGTCATGGTTCAGGTTTTGGTGAGGTGAGATGAGACGCAGGCAGGCCAGGATGAAGGTGAAAATGATGAATTTAATGATAAAGAGTCCACAGGGAAACAGACTTAGACGAGGGTGATACACGACGAGGATCCGACAAGGAACACTGACAACAGGTGGGACTAAATACACTGGGAGGGTAATCACAGGAACGACACACAGCTGGGATCAATCAAGACAACACAGAGACTCAGGGGAAAACAGGACTAGACAGACAGAAACTCGAACTCAAAACACAGAACCTAACAGAAGCCTTCTGTGAATGCGCTTTGAGTGCATAAATTTTAGAAATGTAAATAAAGCCTGTTTGACGTATTGCACCGCTACTCTAGTAAACCACGAATAGTTCAGAAACAATATGAAATGAGAAAAAAACTTTCATTAACTGATTAAGTCGTGTTTTAGATTGTTCTTCAAAAATTAATCCATCACGGCTGATGAGTGCACTTTTTACAGCAGACAGCCACTCCCCTCTCTTGCAGGTACTACGTACACCCCGCTAAATCTTTTAGGGCAGGGGTGTCAAACTCCAGTCCTCGAGGGCCGCTGTCCTGAAGTTTTTAGATGTGCCACAGGTACAAAACACTGGAATGAAATGGCTTAATTACCTCCTCCTTGTGTAGATCAGTTCTCCAGAGCCTTGCTAATGACCTAATTATTCTATTCAGGTGTGGTGCTGCAGAGGCACATCTAAAAGTTGCAGGACAGTGACCCTTGAGGACTGGAGTTTGACACCTGTGTTTTAGGGGTACGCAGTACCTGACCGTACCCCCTACTTTCACCCCTGCTTATAGCTCTAAGATGACTTAAGATTCAAATAATTAAATCAAAAAAGGATTTAAACCAACTGAATAACTGAAAAAAATACATTAATCAACAATAACAAGAATCCTTCTTAGATCTTTTGAAGCAGATTGTTTCTGATTCTAACAGTTCTTGATTTAAGGTCCAGATCCATTGATCCAGTCCAGGTCAGAGTCCAGTGTCTCTCCTTGGTCTCTGCTGCTGCTGGAAGTGGACCGGGTCACTCTGACCTCTGACCTTTCTGCTCTGTTTCTCTGTAGTCCATAAAAACATCTCAGCTGTTCCTGGACAGATCGTCTCTCTGCCATGCCGACTCCCCAACAACAAACCTGCTGTGGTTGTGCAGTGGACCCGACCGGACCTGGAACCAGAATATGTCCTCCTGTTCAGAGACGAGCAGCCGGACCCAGAGAACCAGCATCCATCTTTTAGGAAGCGGGTGGAGCTGCAGGACAGACGGATGGAGGACGGAGACATGTCTTTGCTTCTGAGCAACGTGACGACCAACGACACGGGAACATACGAGTGTCGGGTTTTCCAGAGAGAAGCAACCGGCAGGAAGAGACGCACTTTGACCTCTGACCCCATCTGGACTGTCTTCCTGGATGTGGCGCCTCCTACTGGTGAGTTTTCATGGTTTCTATGTTCCAGTGAAAGAAGGAAGCTGCATAAAGTGGTTTAATGTTCAATCAGTGAATCTTCTTCAAGGTAAAATGTCTCCAGAGTCTCTGTGGCTAATCTAGGGGGAATATCCCTTTAAGGCCAGATGTGGTTCTGGTTCTGCAGTGAACCTGTCAGCCCAGATGTTTGTGTTTCTAAAGCTGCTGCAGAAGCAGCTGGTCTGAGAGCAGCAGATGAAGAGAAATGGATTCTGACCTTCAGCTCTGATTCTGTTTGACAGAAAACAAGGAGGGAAGAAAAGAAGATGGAAGCAGAAACAAACATGTTGGACTGATTGTTGGAGCCGTTCTGATGGTTTCACTGGTTACTGGGTTGGTTCTTCGTCTTTATTTAATGAAGCAGAAGATGAACAGATCACCAGACCCACAGTGAGGGTTGTGGTTGTTCCAGTTCAGATCCCCAACCTTCATCCTCAGGGTCCAACGTCCTCCATGATTTAAATGTGACCTTCAGCTCTAATGATTGTAATAATTGTATTATTTCCTCTGCAGCCCATCAGGTTCTGCAGGAGTTTTAATCTCTGGATCATTTATGTCCTAAAGCTGCAGGACTTTGAGGACCAGGTTGGGGTCACTGATCCAGTTGACCTCAGTTTGGTTTCTGCAGCTGTTACAGTTTATATCTTGATGCAGAGAAAGTGAATTTCTGTATTTTGAACAAATCAATTTAAAGAAGCAGGAACACATTTATTAAACATGAATGCACAAAAAAGGTTTTGGAGCTTAAGAATTAATAATTTTAATACTTTAATTTGTACAAAAAGAATGAGAAGTCTACACTGTTTTTATTTTTCAACATACCATCGAATTAAACATTTATGGGTATACATGAAATCTAAGACTATGATATATTATTTTTGTTTTTTTATTTAATCTATAACTGTTTAAAATGGTTATATCTGTATAAAATGTTGTTATATCCTAACATTGTGCCCTCTTTCTCTTTCTGCGAATCGAATTATTCTTGAATATTTTTGCGTAGTAGATCATGTCTGAACATTATCTTTTGGGTTTATTTCTAAAGGAAATTTTGTTGCACACGATTTTGTAAAAAGTGTGTTTTCAATCTTATTGTATTCTTATTGCTTTTTCTGAAGTGTGATTATCGGCTGCAGTGTATTTTTATAGCTTTTATTCCCAGATCTATGCAAAGTAGAATAAATACAGAATATGCAGGAATTTCAGATCTAAAATATGTCTTATTTTTCCAAGAACTGCAGTAAATATTATATAGTTTATGAGATTTTGTGGTTTAAGATTACACCAAGAATATACTATATATGTTTATTTTCAGTTATAATTTCCACATTAAATTGTAGTTTATTCCTTCCAAACAATATAAACTTTGTTTTTCTCAGGTTTATAATTTATTTCCGTAAGTTTGTGTCTTCAGTCCTAATTGGATTGTTGAATTACTGATCACATCAACATTTAAACTATTCTCAATAATAATTTAATTTCTGTATATTTATATTTTGTTGCTGAGCTAATAAAAAAATTAAACTTTTGCTTGTTGCTCTTTGTTTTCTGTTTTTCAAACTTTTCTCTCAGTTGGATCTTTATCTGTAAAGTTAAATAAATAAACAGGAAGTAGAAACATAGAATCTGATAAAAGATCCTCAATTAATGCACTAAAAAAATCCATTAAAACCAGAAAAGTTACTGAACTATTTCATGTTTCTTGATTCTGTTTCATGTAAAGTGAAGATCACTGAGTGAAGCATCAGGATGAAGCTGCTGATCAACTGATCAGATCAATATTTAATAATCAGAAATAAACACATTTCATTAAAGGAAACTTTTCTAAATCTGTGTTTTCACATCAGAACTGAATAAAGACAGAAAGGAGAAAAACTAACTTTCACTGATGAGCAGCTTTTAGTCAGAGCTTAGAGCGCCACCATGTGGACAAAGAGAAACATTTCAGCTTCTCAGTTGTGTTTTAGCTTCTTTCAGATCCTGTTGATAAAGAAGCTGAAGGATGAAGGTGGTTCATACTGGTGGATTATAAACATCTGATGTTTGTTTCTAAAATGTCTCCAGATTTTTTTCAGCCTCCACCTGAGCTCAGCAGCTCCTCCTCTTCCTCTGTGTTTCTCTACAGCTTCACATCAAACTTTTTATCCTCCATCTTCTTCTTCTGATGATTTCTCCTCCAATCAAAGCAGCTTCAGCTTCAACATCTGGATCCAGGATGAGGAATTAAAGAGTTAATAAATGTTGGATGTTCAGGTCAGCCTGTGATTAAATGTAACTGAATCATCAGAGACGTTCAGTAAAGATGTTCAGGAGAAACAACTAAAGAATCAGAAACTCTGACATTTGCTCCAAACTGATGGCATAAAGACTTTTTTCCATCCAGACTCGTTTCCACTCAGTGATTCTCCTCTGATCTCAGAGTTTTCCTCGTTTCCAGGCAGATTGTGTCTCTTCACATGTTTCAGGTTCAGCTGCAGAGTTTAAATCACTGAAACTGACTTTGTTCCTTTGAGCAAATTAAACTTTAGAAACTCTAAACTGACCTGGATGAATCTATTGTACAGTTTTAAGAAAATGTGAAGAATTAAAACTGAGACAGATTTAGAAGTGAAAATATTTATTTCCATGATTATATAAAAATATATCAGAAAAACCCTAAACCAATGAATGACAGAATCTATTTATATTCACATCATATTTATAAAATGTTGGCATTATTTACAACTATGAACATTCAACATTTACACTTTAAGTAGGAAAGTGCATAAAAACAAGCAGCAGATTTCAGGAAAGTTTTAACAGCAACTTTAGAAATAAAAGGACATTTAAAATTAGTCCTGACGTCTTTAGACAGAAATATTATTTCTTCATTGATGTTGTTACAATGATTGACTTGGTAAACTTTATTTTTTTGTGAATAGAGTTTTATATCAGTGTTTTCAGAGTCCAGCTCTTGTTTCTCAGAGAAACTCAACATCTGATTGATTGTAAACAGATTTCCTTTTTAGTTATTTTAGAAACACTACACTAATATAAAAAATAAATAATGACAGTAAGAGCTAAAAGTCCCAGTGAAACATGAACACCGATTCTTCCTCGTCTGTCTGGTTGTAGATTCTCAGTCGGAGGTTGAAGCTGATCAGCAGCTGCTGGAGAGAAAAGGAGAAACTTCAGTTCAGACCTGGAATCAGATGGATGTCAGCAAGAAACAGAAGCAGGAAAACAGATTTTACCAGTAACGTTGAGTCGACATCTTCCAGAGTTGAATCCATCTTCAGTTTTCACGTCACACAGATACAGACCAGAGTCTTCAGTCCTCAGTCTGGACACATGGAGTCTGATTCGTCCTTCTCTGAGGACGTCTTTGTCACTCTGGACTCGTCCTGAAAACTGATCATGCTGAGAACCTGGAAACTCAACTCCATCATGAATCTGATACAGAACCAGTCCTCTAGGTGGAGCTAGAAATTCACAAAGGATAAACATTGAGGACAGAGAGGAGTCTGGTTCGGTGGTGAAGGTCCACTCCAGAGTGATGCTGTGGTTCTCCTCTGCCTCATAGCTGCTCTGGGTCACATTCACTACAAATGTTGCTGCTGAGGAGACAGAGAGGGAAAGAGAGGAGCAGACACACTGAGAACTGGAACATGGGAGTCTTTCAGCTCCATCTAGAGAGCTTTCTGTCACAAAGACAAGATGGAGACTGACCACAGAGACATGAGCTGAGGATGAGGAGCAGCAGGGAGATCATCTTCATCCTGAGAGAGGAAGAGAAGGAGGAGAGGCAGCAGGACATTAATAATCATCAGTCACATTATGAGGAACATCTACAGTCTGACTTTTAGATTCATCAGGTAGAAACTCCTCAACTTTCTAGTTTTGTGATAATGATTAAAATTTCTTTGAATCTGTTATGGTAAAACATTTCCCCCCGTTAAGCTCAGTGTCAGGGTCAGTAGGTCAGTCCACCATGTTTTTATGTAAAAAAAATAGTTACAAAAATTCTTACATGCACAAGCAGATGTCATAATATGGAAATAATAGTGAGACTAACAGGACGACCCACTTTGTGCCTCGTCCACCTCAATGGATCACTATAACCTAATTTAATCATCTTTACTGTCTCAATTACTGGTGTATAAAATCCTGCTTAACATGACGGTTGGAGGAAGTAAAGTCTGGTGACCCACCAGTTTATAATCCAGTGTTTCTCAACCCTGGTCCTCACCGCCCTCCTGTCCTGCCTGTTTTAGTTGCTTCCCTTCTGCCACACACCTAAATTGTATCTCTGGGTGACTAACTGGCTTCTGCAGTACTTGATGGTCATGCAATCATTTGAATCAGCTGTGCTGGAGTGGAGGCACATTGAGAAACACTGTTTTAGTAAAACATGTAAAAAATAAAAACAGCACTACTGCCACCTTGTGGGCATAAATAACTACAATACAGCAGCAGAGCAGAAACTTCTTTATATTTATGGAGGCTAATTTAATCTGTCAGGATTCAGGAGATTAATTATCACTAATCATCAACTTGAAAATCTGCAGGAGTTATTTTATTCTTTCTCTATTAATCACAAAGATACAAACTAAAGCTGAACAATCCCATAATCCACTGCTTCTGTGATCTGTGAAGTGTTCATTAATTGAAAAACATTTAAGGTTAAATTATTTGTTTCAATTTATCAAAAGAAAAAATAATTCAGCAATAAAATAAAACAAATCTCTAAATTAATTAAAATGTCTCATATTTCAGGTTTTGAGTCAAATGGAAAAATCAAATTAAAATACTCAGAATGCAGAAGAAAATTTCTGTTTAGTTATTACATTATTATTGCAGCATGAATTATGTTAATTTGTGCATAATCCTTAGTGTGTTTATTTATTATTCTTTATATAAAAGAGATTAAACCTTTTCAAAAGTTAAGCCAATTTCAGATGAAACAGAGATATTGATTATCTAAGTTTAGCTAAAACTTATTAATTTCTGTCTATTCAGACCCATAACTGAATATTCATCATAGAGGAGACTAAATGGTTTATTCAATAAAACCCGAATTAAATTAATGAATTTGTTCATTAAAATATTCATGTAGTCTCATTAACATAAACTTTTTACTGTTTTTCTTTATTTTAGTGCTTCAGTTTCTGTTATATGGAGGTTCATGTGTCACTGAAAGCCAGAAAATCATATTTAAAGAATCAGCTCAGATCAGACTGTTGCTACATAGGTTTAAGTTGAAGAAAAAGATAGATCTGTTGATATAGATCTGCTTCTTCAAGTCTATCTCAGTTTTTTTCAAGACTTTATCAAGATTTTTATTCATTAATATTTTCATTTTCACGTTTGTACTCATCTCTTGTTATTTCATATTAAACAACCTCCATATATTATCACCAGTTAATCTGAAACCTTGTGAACTAAAAGAGCAGTGATGCCTTTAAGGACACCCAGGTCAAACTGATTCCATGAGAAACAAAACGACTGAACTTCTTACCTTAAGTTTTAATAGAATAGTTGTTGGGACACATCTGATGTTAATACTGTTAATACTTTATTTTTTCTCTGTTATTTTTATTGTAATCTGTCCCATTTGTCTCCACGAATTAAACATCCAAGGGTACCTAAACGCATCCTGGGTCTTTGACCCTCCTTTTTTTAACGTTTTCATTTCAGGTTCCTCTTGTGATTTTTTGAGTGATTTTTGAGAAGTGGGACAAAATGGGTTTAAATATTTTAAATTATTCCTCAAGCTTATGTATATAAATATGACAAATAATGTTTTGGAAATGTAAAGGTGCTAAGGTACAGGCTCCCAGTTGAAACATTTCTTTTGAAAATTACATTTTTATTGAACCTGACCTAGAAGTTTGTCATCACCATCTGACAAAAATAAATATAAAATACTTTTTAATGAACCAATTAGTGATATTTTTACTCAGTTTTACAAATGCTTCTCAAGAAACAAAATAAATATTTAAAACCAAAAACACCACAAAGTCGATCTGATGGAGTTGACACAGAACTGAAGGTGGTGACAAACTAGTGAATAAAATGAAAAACTTGATACATGTGAAGTAAACCCCAAACTTTTTCCTGTGAGGGCCACATAACTTCCCTTCTCTGGTGGGGGGCCGGAGTCAGTTTGTAACAGAAAAAGTGTGACGATTGCAGGAGTGCCTAAATGTAAAAATGTATTGTTTCCCAGAAAGCACAATCAAATAACCCTCTCTGGGTTCTTCACAGAACAAAAGTCAGGAAATAAATAATAACACTATTAATGAAATAAATAATAACCAAATAACCTTCCCTGGGTTCTTCCCAAAATAAATCCAGGAAGGATTATAGTCCGTAATTTCCCAAACTATGAGCCGCACCGGACTATAAGCCACAACCCCAAAGTTGTTTAAAAAAAACAAAAACAAAAAAAAAAAACAGTAAGCATACACATATAAGCCTCAGATATCTCTGCTGCTCCAGGTTTTCCACAGCGATGCAGCAGAGGGGGGCAGACAACTAAAATTTGAGTCATAACAGGTCAATTAAATATCACATTTATTAGGGTTTAAAAAGGAAAAGTTGCCAAGTTTAGATTTACCTGAATTGATTACGGTAGTTTCCGAACGATAACTGTAACAGTAAAAGTGCCGATCCTTCGTGTCCTAGCATGTGCTAAATGGAAATGCACAGTGACCCTCTTTAGATTTCAACGGCAGCTTGCATCCATTATTGTTGCACTATTGCCATCTACTGGATCCTAATATAAATACCTCAAATCCTCAGGGTCCCAATATTATTTAAAATATATATATATTTTTCCCCTCAATGCTATTTAATTGATTAACAACATTCTCAAATTTTAATTCCTTATTAAAACCTAATTCCGTTTTAATGGGCGCCTTCTTTTATTTCCAATTTTGACTTACAAAGATTCACTTCCTGCTATAGAGCCCCATGGTGGTTGAAGAAAAATCCACATACAAGCAGCTTATAGTCCGGAAAATACGGTACAGTATATGAATCTCTCTGATATTGTTCAGGGGGCCGGACCAAATGCGGAGGCGGGCCGTAGTTTGGGGACCTCTGCACTAAAACAGCGTTAGCTAATCTACCTCCTTTATTTGAACATTTTTTTATAATGTTTTAGCTTCTTTTCACCACCAGATGGCGTAGTAACTTTTGTAACTTATGCAATTGTTGAGGACAAAGTCCATTAGTTTCAGTATCAATGTGAATGAACAAGTGTCATGACAGAGCCTCTGAAAAAGTTGAGACGATATTTTGGATCTTTATGACTTTTCTGGAGTGAAATCTGACCCAGTGGAAAATATTTAATTGTCACCCTGGAAACTGGAAGAATAAAAGATACTAATTTTTTTTTATATAAATGGTGAATGGTTGCCAATGTGTGCAGGCGTCTCAGCAGCTGTCAGCTCTTCCTGCCGTCTGACTGGCCTTGGACTGATGAAGTTTGGGAATGCACCTATAATTTCAGATCTGCTGTTCAAACCAGAGAGAGAACAGGTTTGATCACTGAGATCTGAATGAGCCAACATCAACAATATGGAGGTCTGCTGATTTCTTTTAGATCTTTTTCAGCTCTCACTGAGGAAGATGAAGAAGAAGATGAGTCTGCTTAGTTGTATATCAAACATGATGCTCTGTAAGGAAGAAGCTCAAAAGCTTAGAAATGCAGTTCTGAGGAGGAGCTGCGTCTTGAAGGCGGGGCTAGGTACCACCAAGGTGTTTTGCCCAGCTGAATGGTTGCCATGAAGATTAAAGTATTTCACAAACATACACGACAGAATCAAGGCAACACTCCAGGTATGCTTTGTGATGAGGAAATAACATTATAGAATGTAAAGCTGAAAAAAGTAAATTTTACATATAACAGACAAAAAAGAAATAACAAAATAACAGTACTAAAAATTTATTTCAAATAAGAACAATGTGAACAATTGAGTTCCAAAACATAACAAAATATTAAGTGCAAGGAAATGACACAGTAACAGAAAAGTAAAAAATATAAATATGAACATAAATTTCCAAAAGCATACAGAAATATACAAGCAGAGCTGGGTAGTAACTAGTGTTGGGAATGAATAATGCTGTGTTTTCCTCTCTCTTAGCATTTTACATGCCCACACATACACACACATGCAAAGCTAAGGTTAAAGGAAATGACACACTAGGGAACGCCTTCTTTAGGACAGTTTATAAACCGTTAGATGCCATTTTGATGTGGTCTCAAAAAAAAGGAAAAACTTGTCAATGGACAAATTATGCATTTTAGCTTTAATACATAGAATTTATGAATTCAACTCATTGACTCTTCTTGAACTTCACAGATTAAATGGAGAAAGGATAATTCTCCAACACTGTTACATTTACACAGATGAATGTATTTGAGGAACTTTTCGAAAAGAGAAATGTACTTTTTGGAGTGTTCACTGTACTTTTTTACTTTTACTTCAATAATTTTATCAGAAAGTTTTGCTACTCTTACTTGAGTACAATTTCTACGTACCCTAAAATACCAGGACTCAAACCTGTGAGGTTTGCATTAAGGAAGGACAAAGGCCTCCGTACAAGGGTTATGCTTTACCTCTGCGCCACCACAGCAGCCTGTACAATCTATTCTTGCCTGCTTTATGCAGGCAACATCTGAAGTACAGCTGTTGCTAATGCAACATGACACTGACTGATAATCCCTCTATAATTCAGCAGCCTGAGATTACAATTTGATTACCTAATAATCTCAATTGTAATCAGAAGAGTTTCCATCCAAGCACTTAATCTCAAAAATGATCAGCTAGGTGAGATTATGACCCAGCTTCATCTCCTTTGCATCAGACTTTTGATTATTTTTGCATCAGACTTTTGAGTTTTTGCTCCCTTCACCTGTGGAATTCACAGAACACTGACATTAACTCAAATTAAGCAATAAAACATAAAATTTACACATTTAAAAAAAGAATAATCCAAACCTGATTTGGTCTGACTTGAAGATGACCAGAATTCCAGCAATGACTGCAGCTAGAGATGGTACAAATATGGCTGCTTTAATTCCAAAATGCAGTGGATTTATACCTGAAAAAAGGGCATAAAAATCCATTTGTAGCACATTTTTGTCAAATGCAAAATGTGGAAGGAAACAAACATTCATGTTCTGAAACCTTTTCACATTTTTTCTTGATATCACAAAGTGTTTTGACAGGATACTAAATAAAAGGAAAATTATAGATTATTTTAGACATTTTAGGCAAATAAAAATCTGAGAAGAGTAAGTGTACTCAGAACTCTCTGAAAATACTCTAACCCTACAGATTGACATCTGCCGTTTCAAAGGCTCAAAAATTTGTTTGGGAAAATTAGTGAAAAAACATTAATTTTGCTTGATTTAATCCATTACTTGAAGATTGAATAAGCACGTAACGACTGAAAATTCTCCAGTCAGATAATTAATGAATTACCATTCATGGTAACTGGAGGAGTTAGTGAGATCTACAGTTAAGGAGGATCTGTCAAGAAAACTGTATTGCTAAAACTATTGGCTCCGTTATCTGTAAAGTGTCTGTGACAGCTGTCCCTACTGTCACACAGAGACGTTGAATGGTAATCATTTTCTGTTTATCCTTAAAATTTGTTTACATATTAGTGAATAGTTTAGATTTTCATTTTAGAAATTAGCCTGACTCTTTGCAGTGCACACATTTAGTTAACTTAATCTGTCAGTTGTTGATGTTTTTGTTATATGCAACAGATTAATTTCTTCTTGTTTTAAGTTACCAGTTTCCTTTGGAGCTGCTGCTGACTGCTTTCCTTATATGGCTGGCAAACCTCAGTGGGTCATCCCATTTGTTTGCCAGGGGAAGGGGAAATTTGGTTATTTCTTTAATGTTTCTTCTTTTTGGCAGTTAGTTTAGTTCTAATAGTATTTATTTTATTTAAAGATTTAGTATTGTGTTGAACAGTATTTGTTTAAGTTCTTGGGTGTTAAATTACCCCTTGTGTGTGTCAGCCGTCTGATCAGCCACTATTTAAGTTCCCCTCATTCTTGTTTGTTAGGTCAGTTTGTGCTCGAGTTCTTTGTGTTACTACCAGAGTTGTAGTTTATTGGTGACCTCTGTTTTGGGCCCAATTCTTCATTTTTGAATTATTTTTTGACTTTCTGTAATAAATTACCAATATCTTTTGGAATCCATTCAGTGTCTCTCTCGCTGGTCTGTGTAAAATCCTCACAGTCACTGACATGATTTAAAAAGATGAACTCCTGTGCTTTCATTCTGTGTACACAAAAGCTTTTGCTAATAAATATTTCTCACAGAATACTATAAAGTATTCTGTGAGAATACTTTATAGTATTCTATACTTTATAGTAAATGCAGAGGGTCACTGTGTAGTAATTGGATCAATGCCTGTGCCATCTTGTGACGTAATCAGGGTAAGTCAAACCTCAAACAACTAAGGCTGGATACACAGAAGGGGAGGATGTTGTGAACAATTTCCGTGAAGATTTGAGTGATTGATCTGCAGTTTTAGAGGAAAAAGCTATGGAGTGATGTAGAAGAGGGACATGATTCTACTGAAGGACTGCAGTAATATTTTGTGAGCCATATAGTTGAGGAAGCAGCAATGGCTCCAACAATTCTGGGGAGGAAAGATCCCACAGTAAACAGAAAAGGGTTGAAGTTGGACAACTATTGCCTCCAAATCACTAAATGGTAATAAGTAGAGATGTGCTGATAAAGTTTTTTTCCTGCTGATTCCGATTCCAATCACCCAAGAGGGCCGATCACCGATACCGATCACATAATTATTATTTTTTATTATCATAAACACTACTGGTTACATTATGTGGAAAAAGGAACCATGAATTCACCTTAATTTAGACAAAAACTTGTTTTTAATAACTTTTCTAAGAAAAAACAAAACAGGCATTGTGCAAATTGTACTGCTATAGGTAATACTATCTTTAACAGACTGATAACATATGAAGGCTCTGAAGAGGCTAAATAATGCAAAGAACCAAAATAAAACCTCTCAACATTGCCAAAAAGTTCAAGTATAAAACTTAACATTCAAAGGCAAAAACAGGTTCCATTACAATAAACAATCCAGAGTTACTGAATGAAAACTTCCTGTTAGCATGGCGGCTAGCTGATTACTGCTAGTTCTGATTGGCTGTTTCTGACTGAGCGGAGTAATTATGCAGATCAGGGAGGAGATCGATTATTTTTTTAGAGATTATCTGTCTCATGTTAGGAAAACTAAAGTTTTAATGCATATGTAAAATGTATTTATAACTACTGTTACAGTTTCTTGAGTCTGTCTGACACAGCTATCAAAAGCATCATAATTTTAAAGGCTTTTAAAGTCTTTGGTCCAAGACTGATACCAGCACAAAATTTACTGCTAGTGCATTTTATATGCAACATTGTATGCAACAGTCCGCATGCAATTCAGCATGCAGACTGTTTTTTTATCATTTAATTATTTTTTTTAAATTATTAGTTTTAGATACTGAAATATCTCTCCCCATGAGCAACAGTCTAAAGCAACATGCAAAATGTACTTAAAGCAATCCAGACTTCTCAAAAATCTTATGTAGTTGCATTTCATTCAAGCTGCAGTATGGAACTTTAATAAAAAATATGTTTTCTCCATTTTTGTTAAAGCTGTCACCATGTTGTGACAGTTTGCTATGAGACAGATAATTTGTGAAAAAAAAACAATCTCCTCCACCTCCTCCCTGAACTACTGTTGTTAGCTAAAGTAATGTGCCATTCTGACCAAAACAACCAATCGGAGCCAGGGGGAGGGTCTTAGCACTGTTCATTCACTCACTGCTAAATGTGCTAATGGTGGAGAAACAACTTATTGTTACAGGAAAACTGTTTGTCGTCATTGGTAGCTATGCTAACTAGACGGAGCATTCACAGTTTCAATCTGCACAGCTCTGTGCTATGCTAGTTGCAGCATGGCACAAATCGAGGGGGAGGAAGGATGAGCAGCCACATGAGATTGCGATTGACAGCACTAAAACCCACCTCCTACATCTGATTGGTTGTTTCTAGCACTGGGAGAAGGCAGAGGAAATACTTTTTTCACAAATTATCTCTCATGCCACACCGTCACAACACAATGACAGTTCAAGCAAATATGTAAAAAAAAATATTTATATAAAAGTGACATACCGCAGCTTTCTCTTAGGAGAGGATGGGTCAGGAGGGACGTGGCAACAAATATATGCAATTTAAACGCAAGCCAAGGTAAAACTGTGTGGACTGGCTGCAGTCCAGACAGTCGGCTGTTTTTTTTATTATTATCATGCCAATAAAGTTATGGTATGTAATGCAGCTTGGCCATTCAGGAGATGGAAACTGAAACTTTGAAGGCCTGCTGGGGAAAAAAAAAAAAAAAAAAAAAAAAAAAAAAAAAAAACAGTGGCCAGAGGCTCTGCCATAGATACAGCTGTGAATCTCGCACTTTATGGTACATGTTCACATTATTTATTGACTGTATATCAAATATATTTTAAATTTAATTGAAGATATGACATAATACAATATATAATATTCAATAAAATACAAAGACTTAAATCTTATTGTACAGACTGGGTCATCAAATCACGACGTTGCCTGTAGGAATTTTTAATGTCCCAAAGGTGTCAGTATTCAGTGACACAGTATCGACAAAGTTTTGCTATGGGTTGAAATGATACATGACACCTTATCTATTCACCACTACTAGGCAGTATAGTAACTGCCACAGTCGTCCTCGTCTCGTACTGTCTGCTGCTGAAAACAGCTTAGCGTCAAGCACGCTAAGCAGGAACCAACCATTTAACGCAGAACAGTGCAAATATAGATGTGTGCTATTTGGTCTGAGAGGGGTAACATTTAATTATTACTGCTAAAAACAATTTTAAAAAACAAAGTAACAGTACTTGACAGGGCCCTGATTTTTTTCTATTTCTGTAAAAAAAAAAGAAAAATCTTTTTTTGTGGGGCCCCCCTGTGGTGAAGGACCCTTAGAATTGTCATCAATTTTCCCCCTATACCGCGCCCCTGCCTCAGGCTAAGTTAAACCACAACTCTTTGCCCTCCGTCTTCACCTAGTGCAACTCCCACATGCAACTTTGCGTATCCTCACCATGGATACATTTCTTGTCTTTAGAGGGACTCGCACACAAAACTCCCAAGTGTTAAAAAATATTTGAAAAAAAAAAAAAAAAAAACAAGAATAACCATAATAAAAATACAGAAAGCTCATCCACCCATCCATTTTCTGTACACCCTAGTGGGGCGAGGAGGGGTGCTGATGCCTATCTCCAGTGAACGTTTTGGGTGAGAGGTTGCCAGTCTGTTGCAGGTCAACACAGAGACAGATAGGACAAACAACAACACCTACAGAGAATTTGGAGAGGCCAATTAACCTGACAGCCATGTTTTTAGACTGTGGGAGGAAGCCAGAGAACCCACCATGCACAGGGAGAATACGCAAACACCATGCAGAAAGACCGGGGCCGGGAATTGAACCCAGAACCTTCTTGCTGCAAGGCAACAGCTCTACCAACTGTGCAGCCCCCTAGAGAGAAATTATTTGTTTGTAAATACGGTGGATTCAAGTACAACCTGACAGCAGAAAAAGAAACAAAAGAAACTGTCTGCCCTTTGTCACTGGTTGCCCTGGTTACCCACCACCATCTTGCTGTTTTTGTGTCAAGTCCCTCTAAAAATAACACAAAAGTATCAGTGGTGAGGAAGGGTGCAGGTGTAAAACCTTAACAGGTTTTTTCCGAAACCTGGAAATTTCATAAAAAATGGAATTCATATTTAACATTTAAAGGACAAATAAAATACAATAATTTCTACCTATTTTGGTCAAAATTATCTGTTATTTTGGAATTTCACGCCATTCTAGTTCAATTTTCCGGCCAGATTAAATAAATAGAGGTACTAGTTTTCAAAAAGTATTGCAGTATTTGGTTACCCTCATTTCTAATGAAAATAATGTGAAAACCAGGTACCAGGATAAATGAACATACTTCAGTCATCAAGGCAGGTGGTATTCAAAGCCATCAGAAATTAAAAGTGCTGCAGGTTGAAGAGAAGTTTGGTGCACTGTACTGCACAAAAAAATGTTTACCTTTGATGTCGACACAACTTTCCGTGTATTCAGTCTTAGTCGTTTGTGGTTCGACTTACCCTGATTACATCACAAAATGGCAATGGCGTTTTGACCCAGACAGAAACCACAAACAGAAACGGCAACACTGTGCAATGCGATGGAATTTATAGTATTCTATTTATTCATAAAGGTTTCTGTGTACACATAATGAAACCATAGTAATTTATGTTTATCATCTCAGTGACACATTCAAATCTAGCAGATAAGACCTCCTTTTATCAGGCAAAGGAGATGAACCCAATCCCTGATTAACGCCACAATTCTCCATAAAACTTTAGACTTGATTCAATGTATTTAGGCAACTGTCTAACCCAGTTACTGGACAGAGAGATTATTCATATTCCCAGAACACCCTACTGCTATAAAGCATAGTAGTGTTGTGCTTTATGCCATTGCTTTCAAAGCTTTGTAAAGCTTGAATGGCATCTTCTTGGCCACGGGAAGCATGTTTCATCCAACGGTAGAATATCAATTCATTCAGCATTCACTGACCCCAGTTACTCTGGTATTTATATTGCCTACCAATTCAAACACAATTTGCTGGCATACTTTGTAGAATACCAAATAACAGTTGGCTTTTCCTCACTAAGATTTTGCAGTCATCAGAATTCCCTTTTTCACTTTATCATAAACCATGAGGAGACACAGCAAACTTGTGGAAGTAGGTGTCCTGATCAACTGAGATAAAATTACTTTATGGTCCACACCCAAGACAGATAAACTCCTAATTAATCCATAACAAATTTCTTTCATGTGATCTCAAATTCATTCCTTAATAACCTGTTCATTCCAACCCCACTTTAAGTTAACACTAGGACTACCAACAATACCCAAAATGGGACTCTTCCTCTAGGTACCAGAGAGGGGCCACGTTGGCCCTCCAAGAGAGGGTGTGAAGAGGCGGTTTTGTTGTGTAAATAAGGCCATTACTGACGCACCACAAGAGGGGGGGGGGGGCAAAGCTGAACTCTGCTGTGGTAGGGACAGATACAGGAAATCTTTCCTGCCTCATGCCATCTCACTCTACAATAAAAGTTAAATCATTGTTCTGCACTAATCAGCACAATTTTGCACAACTGCACATTTGCGGTACATATATTTACAATAAGCGTGAATTGGAGCAAAAACTGGTCCGGTGAGTTTGGCTCTCCCTCCCCCTGCTGGTCCCTCAGGCTATGGTCACATCTACAGGGATGCTAATTAGACCCTTGAGAGTCGTCAGTTTGGCCACATTTGGATGCTAATAACCCAGTTTGGCCCTCTCTCGGTAGTTCTAGGAAGATACCCAATTTGGCCCCTCTTGGTAGAGATAGAAATTTTTCAAAATCCTGGTAGTCCTAGTTTAAGACATGTTGGTGGCAGCATAATCCAAGCATCAAAGAAGAAGAGGCACACTTTATATTCTAGATGTACAATGCCGTTAGAAATGTCCCCAAAAGCCTTGGAGTTGTAACTAACTAAAGACAAATGAATGTCATGCTGTTCAAGTTTTTATTTTTTAAATTCTTAAGATTCTTTCTTTTTCAATTCACTTCACAAAGAATTGTCAGTAAAATGCATTGAGATTTTGAAACGTCAAAATGAGAAAAAGCTTTAGGGAGTGAAAGATTTGTGTTTTCATCAGGACAGACATTGACATTAATGCATACTTTTTAATTGTATCTTATGATACATTGCAAGGCTACCCATGCAAAATTGTTTTCAAAAATGTGTTAATTTCTTGCACTGACCAGGTTCTAATGAACTTCATATTAGAAGTTACCGTGGCAACAGTGACTCACCTTTAGGAACTCCAAGTTCAGGTTTGGGTGTGTTCAGAGACAAAGAAATGTCTCTGTGACGGGTTTTGGTCACGTTCAGGACAAAGTTTACTGGAGGAGAAAATACCATAGTGATGACGAACAAATGATAAACTGAAGAGGTTTAAAGAGTCGGATGCAATGAGTGAGATCTGCTGAATTACCAGACGTCTGCTCCCATTTCCTCAACACCTGGTCATAAGCAGCCAGGTCACAGCGGTAACGTCCAGAGTCTTCAGCCCTCAGTCTGGACAGTCTGAGTCGTCCTTCTCTCCCGTCGCTCTGAACCCGTCCTGAAAACTGTCCATCCTGAGACTCTGGGACCTCAGCTCCGTTTATCCCTCGATACAGGACTTTAGGAGGACTCAGCAGGAGAAAGCAGATCAGCTTGGTGAGGGTCGTGTTGGTCTGGGTCAGGCTGTCCCAGCCGAGGGTGAAGTTGCCTCCCTCCTCCGTTTCATCAACAGGTGGGGGTGTTTCACCAGTGAATGTCCCTGCAGAGGGTAGGGAGACATTATGAGGCAATTGTCTCTTTTTGCAATGCCATAGATCTATTTTTTTTTTTAATGTGGAAACTCACCATCAACAATAGAGGTCAGGTGTAGAAGGATAAGGAATAACATTTTCTCATTGTTAGAAGAAATTCACATCTGGAGCACTAAAAAAAGAATATCTCAGGGTTTAAATTTTGTAGCTTAAAATTTGTACTCAAGAATAACAAGAATAAAAAGTTCTGCAAAAATGTACGTAGTTTTCAACTGAAAAAACATACAGATTTTTTTATTCTATCCAGATTCATATTGTTGAAATTAAAGAAACATTTAAGAGATGCCTTGTTTTCTTAAGAGATGCCAGTTATTTGCATAATTGGCCCAGGCATTTTGGACCAGCTTGGCCCACCCCATTCCATAATGCACAATTTACAAAGACATTCTGGATTATACGAAAACAGTATTTCAGTCAGATGTCCAGATTATGTACATTTTATTAAGTCGAGAGAACAGCATTTATAAGGGTAAGTAAGTGGTCTTCTTCAGCTGAGTAACATCTGTTGTAGCCAACATCAACTATCCATAATAGATGGTGACCAGACCTCTGAGGGAAAGTCCCCATTTTAGAAGTCATGTCCCCAGAAACGTCCAATTAATTTTTTGAATAAACAGTGAGGAAAGACAGGTTCCTGCTGTTATACTTGATTTTATTGTTTAAACATGAATTCATATGTTAACTATAACTGTTCTATATTCTTAATTTATGTTTGATAAAATTAATTCTTCAAGCTAAAAATGCCCCCAGTTTTAATCTCTGAAATGTGGTCACCTTATGTTAACAGTGATTCTAGTTTCCACAAAACACTGAAGTAAAGGGAAAAAAGTGTCTCATTTGATTGGATGAGGAAATAACCAAAGGGCCACTGTGTCTAGGGCCATTAGTTGGAAAACAAACTGTTGCACTGCCTTTTTTAGGTTGAATGTATCATCTTGGCATAACCACAGGAAGTAATGAGGTAATTAGCAGAAATCTCAGGAACTTGATTGCACTTCAAGATGCCTAACTAGGTCAGTTATAGAAAATAAAAAGAAACTCCATAATTATGTCTTAAACTATGATTAATACATTAAAAAATTATGAAAAACATCAGAGAAGAACATATGGGTATAACTAAAGGATTTATTTTAGCAGTGCAAGTGTGTGAATCAGTTCATTTCAACACTGCAGTTCACTAAAGATTAAAAAACAAGATTCTTACAGAGAAACAAAATATTGTCTACTTTGGATTGATATTAGTTTATTTTAATGGAAACATGCACTCTCTTTGACAGGTATTTGTTTGTGTGTGTGTCATGTCTATCCATGTACATCAGGGGTGTCAAAGTCAAATGGATGGAGGGCCAAATAAAAAATTTAGCTACAAGCCGAGGGCCGGACTGATCGAATGTTCATTGAAATGTTTTTAAATGACTCATATAGTCTAGTGAACCTAATTGAACCTACTGAAAACCTAACAAATATATTCCAATATGATCAGATAAATAAAGCAATATTTTCTTATGGCTCTGTCAGTAATCTTTAATTTTCAACAGACACAACTGAAATATTTTTAAAATATAATTGGATTGAAATACAATAAAATAAAGTGCAAAAATCTATTAATCCACATATGTCAGAGTCAAGGCATTTAGATGTGTCGCCGGCGACACATCTAAATTTGCAGTACCGTAATTCCGCCACACGTAGCGCTAAGTGGAAAAATTCCAACGGTTTCTGAAAGGGGAGACGTTGCACTTTCCAGCAAGTATCGGGTTAATACGGTAACTTCGCAGCTGCAGCTGCAGAGAGTGTAATTAATCCGGGGGGCACTCGTTTAATAGACGGTATATTTCGGCAATAACTTGGTGGATATTGAAAGTTCCGGTTGTTATGGATACATGGGTAAGTACATCATCTCACAGAACATTTAAAGAACTACTTACAGTTCAAATAAGGAAGATATTTTTTTTCAGACGGGGTGCCGGCTTGCTGCGGTCTGCGGGCCGGTTCTAATAATAAATCAAGATCATCCCAGGGGCCGTAAAAAACCTTCTCGCGGGCCGGATGTGGCCCGCGGGCCTTGACTCTGACATATGTGATGTACATAGTGAACAAACTGGAACAACAAGTTTTTATAGCGGTTATGGGACTTTAAAGATTCTTCAAACACCATAGAAACACTGGGGCTCCCATGGCATCTTATATTATTCTATCTGGCTCAATTAGTCATGATTAAACACCACATTATTCACGTTATTAGATGTACAAATGTAATAGGGTTAAAATGGCTGACGAACAAGGAAGTGGCTTGTAAAGTTTAAATAGACCGACTCCTGACTTTCCCTGTGAACGTTCCCGTTCACATAATCCTTCTAAAACGCTCTCAGTATGTACTTACTGAACATTGCGTTAAACCCGCTCCACTAGTAATGAGCAGAGCACTGCAGTCTCCGCCCTCTTGTCATTTCCTCCTCCAAACTTTTTCCTACCTCTGAACCTTCGTCGTTCTCCAGTGTTGAAAACTTTTAATGGAATTTTGGGGGTCGTTTTTCACGAATTACGTCGCCATGGTAACTCCGAATCCCAATAAAAATAATCCTGAATTCGGACACACCCAATAGCTCCCTTCTCGAGATCGAGCAGCATGTTTTGATACCACTTTTGTGGGGGTGCACGCAGCGGTACGAGCCGCATTAACGGTAACGGAATAAAATTAAATAAAGAAACGTTCTATTAGGTGTAGAATAATATGTGCCTGCCATGCATTACATAGGGAAGAGCAATGACTGTCACTGCTCTTCCCTATGTAATGCTATGGGTAGGCCCCAACTAGAAGCAGTTAGTAAAATAAGTACGGAGTACCCCGGTGTTCGCAATGACAACTCTGCAGATCCTCACTCATCCTTACCTTTCAGATTTTACTCAGTGGGCGAAAGGAGGTGCTAAAAAAACAACGTGCAGGAAAGTTATTCCACGACGGCTGTAACATTAAATCCTTCCACGGAGAGCGTCGTAAAGCTCAGCGTAGTGGGTACGTAATGAAGCACACGTACAGACGCGACTTGGACGAACCACAGCGCCTTAAAAGAAGCGTGATACTAGCAACTGCGCGTTCTGCATCTGCTTATTTAAGCGGGCCGCATCACTCCGTCTGCGATCCTTCCGCCAGTTTTTTCGGCGAAGCGGTGACCGGACCTGCGACGAAAATGCAGCTGCCACGACCCGGTTTTATTTGACGCTTTTACAAAAACTAAAGTAATTTACACTCGATAAGGCTTCACTCCTTCTCACAAGACACGATACAAACGGCAAATGTAGTTTATGGCTGCAATATTTTTCGTTCTTTTAGGATTAAGACGGTGTCTAGTTCTTGTAGGAGTGTGTGCGTGTGTGTGGGGGGGGGGGGAGGGAGGTCAGGGCCGGTACCGCCCTGCACCTAGGGGGTTTAAAAAAAAAAAAAAAAAGACGCGCACATTGCGTAAAACTCTGAAACAGAAGGAGCAGGACATAAAACGAAGCGACGAACTAGATGTGAATTATGGCATAAAAACAGAGAATCCGACGCTGAACAGTGAAAAATCAACATATGATGTGAAACATGACGATTAGGCGGCGCAGCAGGTGATGAGTGAAGATTAATGATGGTCAATAAATGACAAAATAAATCTAACAGGGAAGAAACTAAAGTGACACAATAAACCAAGAGAGGATAATACCAGTCAAAGGAAACTAAATTGAAATGAATGAAGAACAAAATGCAAGAATAAACTAAGAAACTAAAGTAAATACGGAGGAATAAACAGGTATGGCAAGACCTTTCGAGCAATAATTAATACAGAGGACTGTATGGCAAGAATAAACAGACACTGTTTCCAGATAAAAGGTAAAATAATATTGTTGAAGTGCCATGGGTTTGTTGACACCATATCTGATACTGAGAATAAATATATCTTACAGACCATAACAGTAAAGAACTTATCACTTATTTATGTGATAAGTTAGATAATTAGATTTGATATATTTATTCAATATTATTTTTCATGTCAGTGCTAATGTCATGAGGCTAACGACTCCATGACACTTTCAATTTGACTCATTAGGATTTGATTAAGAACCAGATTTGTTCTTTGTAATTTCTGTCCAGTAAAACTATTAATCTGATAATTCTATATAAAGACATAATCCATGTTTCTGTCTCATATTTGTATGGCATTAAAAGGATCTGGAACTTTTGTTTTTCCGCTGAAAAACAAAAGTGGGGGCGGTGAGGGACCTGGATAAAGGCTAGAGGGGGACTGGCCCAAAAAAGGTTGAGAAACACTGCTCTAAAAGAAGCTTAATAAGTTAGTAAATTAATATCTGACAAAATGATTCACCAGCAGCAGCTTGTAACACAGCCAACATTTATTCCTGAATATAGTTAATTTATTTATCTATTTTCTGAAGGTTCAGTTAAACATTTCTGCTCATGTTCTTCATTCTCATTTACAATCATTAAAAGCAGATTATTTAAATCAGTGACCTGATCATTTAAAGCAACCCAAGTTTTAATTTCACTGAGTATTTTTTTTATTAAAGTGATAAATTGGTTGAAGTTTCTTCATGTAAAAGCAACAAGCTGATTTTTCATTTTTGACGGTTTTTACTTCCTGCCGAGGTTTTGTGGTTTATGAAGTTTAGCTTCAACAGGTTCAGAGGACGAATGTGAGGATGTGAAACTTTGTGTTTTAGTTCCTGTGTTTTGCCACCTACACAGGCACTAAAACAAACATTTTGCTTTTCTCAAGACCTACTAATTAAATTAATAAGTTAATGAGAAATTAATTAGGAAATAAATCAAAGAACTTCAACAATAAACTTTAAACCTGAAACTTGGAACCAGTTAGATTGTTAACATCTGAATGAAAGAGTATAAACACTTGTCCTTCAAAAACAGGCTGGTTGAGTCCAAAGAACCAGACTGAAGACTTTTATCTGGTTTTTAGTTAGAAAAGAGGAAAACAATAAATGATGCAAATAGAAATTATTGAGCTTGATTTAATTAGTCATGTATTCATTGATTTATTGCTTATAGTGACAGGCCTCACTGCAGGCTTCTTGTAACAAAGAATGTTTTCTAAACCTTCACTGAATCAAACTGAAGTTTGTTTTCTCTGAATGACATAAAAGAAATATAGTTTGTCTCCTAGATAAAGGTAACATAGGTAAGGTAATCTTATTAGAAGAAGGCCATTGAAGGTGCCTTGTTGTAAAGTATGTAAGGCATTAAGCAATTCTAACTGTCTTGTTGCTTTGAACTGATTAAACCAAAATGAAGCAACAGTCATGATTCACACTTCTATCCATGTTTAGTTTCATTTTTGTACAACAGCTTCTTTCCTCCTCCAGTTATAAATAGAAGCTGAACTTTAAGGTTTGTTTTGCTGAACATTCTGATATTTTTCTTTCCTCAAAATCATCACATCATCCAAGTGATTGATTTAAAAACAAAAGAGCAGATCCTAAATGTTCCCCTTCTATTTATTGTTAGCTTCCTACAGATTGTTACATTAGCACTGAAGATGAAACTGTGCTGAGGTGGAGGATTAAATGTTGATTTGAGGTCAGAAACTGAAAGGATAAAACACTTTATTGAAGACGTTCTGTTTCTGAGCATGTTTAGACAGATCTGTGTTTTCAGGCAGACAGGAAGTTAAAAGGTGTTTTTAAAAAACGAGGCAGAAATGATTGGAGGAAACATGAGGCCATGTTGGTAGGATCTCTGTAGGACTGAGATCAGGGCCAAAAAGATGAATTTATTGCTGTTAAGCCACTTTGGCTGAATGCATCAGAGGCCTGCAGTCATGAAACACATTGACATTTTAAATTAGGAACTTAAAACTGTTTGAAAACTATCTGGAGATGCAGTTTGTGCAGATCACCTTGTTTACTCTGCTCTAGTTTCTGATTTCTATAGTAATTTCATGTTTGTATTATTCTCTGTGTTTTGCTTTCAGACAACAGAAGAAAATTAGTTGTGCTAACTCCAGCATTATTAATATTGATTCTTACTGCTAACACGTTGATTAATTTATATAATAATCACTCAAATTTATCTGTGTAGCACATTTCAACAACAAGACAGCTCAAAGTGCTTTAAATTATAAAAACAAAAATATAAAGTCATAAAAGGAACCATACAGTCAACAATAGACTGTAAACAGCTGGAGAAACACCTGGACGTCCACCTGGACGCCTGCAGCTGTAAGGCGTCTGCAGGGTCTGCGACGTCTGCAGACATTACATTTTGATGAATGTTATAATCAAAATCATCAACACAGATCTAATATGCTGGTCAGTGTTTAATTTATTATGCTTCAAAAACAGCTATAAACAGGAGAGAGTTTTAGTCTAGATTTAAAAGAACTGAAATAAATGAAATAAAATACTTGAAGTTATTATTGTAGCAGTTCCTCCTGCGGCAAAACAGTCCCCCAGCATGATGCTGCCAACACTATGCTTCACAGTTAGGATGTCACCAGCATCCCAGTTCTTCCTCCAAATGTAACTTTGGTCATCATGGTCAAACATTTCCACTTCAGCTTCATCAGACCACAGCTTGTGTAACTGATGCCTGAACTGATGGTGGAAACTGTTTCTATGAAGCTCCTGCCTTCACCTCACATGGCTGTTATCAGAGACCAACAGATGATTTCTGCTCCTGCAGTCAGTGAAGTTGGTGTTGAATGTAATTTAAAACCTCAGAGTTGAACCTTTATGTTATGACTCAAGCTACAACATGTTTTGTTTAGTGTGACTGATAATTAGTACGACTGTACTCAGAAGAATAATGAGCCCAATACATTTCTACTGAAACTCTCAGATATTTCATGATTAATTTAATATATTTACAAGAACATCTTGGCTGTTCAATGATGCTGAAAAATCTTAAATCTGCAAGAAATAAAAGATAATTTTCCATGATTACACAGAAATTTATGGTATTAAAAAAGGATAGACTCTGATATTATAAAGTCTGAAATTTGTGTGAAAAAATTAGGCTCTTTTTCACACAAATTGAAAAATAGCCTCATTTTTTTTTTCAATGAGGCTCATTAAAAAAATGCCCAGAAAGGCAAGCAATGTTGTATCTGGGAAGGATACAGGAAATGTATCTACCACACAACTGGAAGAAAACACCAGGACCAGGACCAAGACCAGGTCCTGCCTTTCTAGAATACCAGGAAGGCAGGTCACTGCCTTGTGCAGCATTTTCTGTACAAGTACACAGGATTTCCACTTTAGGGTAGAACAAACACTTGAATGTCTCATGGCTGCTTTGTTTATTGCTGTCTGTCAGAAACCTACATGTTGTTGTGGCTCATTAATCCTGAAGTGATTTTAGGATCAGAGGAACATCAGTGAAAATTGTCCTTTCATTTAGTCTAATAACGACTCAACCTGCTGTTTTCTGGAGCATTTTGATCCACATGAGCAGGAAGCAGAACCTGCTGATAAAAATCATAAACTGATCATCAGCCTGAGCTCCTCTTGGAAAAACTAAGTGTTTTATAGCCGACTGGTTAAAGGGCCTGTTGTTGTTTTATGTTTTAAAGTTTTGAACTGAATTAGCTTTGCAGTCAACAAAAACCTCAGTGAGATTCAGATTAAAGAAAGATTCAAATATAAATTCAAAAATACTTTATTGGCTCCAAAGGGCAAATTAGATAGAATAAATTAAGATACTAAAAACTTTCTCCTCAGATTTCCACCATGATCTTCACCCATCAGAGAAAGCAGCTCTATTCTCTCTGCCTGCTGGTGAACAGGGATCTTATTGCCTTCAGTTGTCTCACTATTTTCTTTTTAGAAACATGCTTATGGAAAACAATGTGCTTGAACAATGCAGACTCTATTAAAGGTTCGTTATATCAAAGAATTTCAATCACCTCCTTCTTTGCAACCACAGGCAGCAGTTCAGAAGCTACGACTCATTTTTAAATTATTCAACCTTTCATTGGGTGACTCTGAGCCCCTCTGTTCCTCAACACTCTGTAGGTGGTTTTCCTGTTTAAACTTCACTTGAACTGAAGTCGTAATCACCACAGTTGCATAGTAATGTGTTTTAAGGATCAGGGTTGGGAAACACCATAGTGACACTACATCTCTTTGTTCAAATCCTGGGAAACAAATTTCTACAGTGATACTTCATCTGACTTCACTATTTGTTTGACCTTTAGTCTGTATTCTGCAACTTTAAAGTCTGACACACCTAATACAGTTTATAAGATTCAGTTCTGTCTTCATGAACAGTTCATCTCCAAAACTATTTTTATTTTTCATGTTCATCAGATTTTCCTCATTCATGGTTTGACAAAGTCGACCAGCTCATCAGTTTCTCTCTGGTTACAGAAGTAAATCATTATTTAATACTAAACAGCTGGACTTTGATTTATGCATTTTGTTCTGCAGGTTTTTGAATAGAAACGTCTTGATGCTGGAGGACTCTGGTTTCTCTGCACACCCAGCTTGACCTTTGACCTGCTTGAGGCTGGAGTTGCTGCTGATCTGCAGCTGGTCGTCAGAACATCTGGTGAGGACGGGTTCTTGGTTCTGATCCAGAATCTGAGGATCATGTGACCTGATCTGACTGAGAGAAGCATCAGGTTGAAGCTGCTGATCAACTGATCAGATCAATATTTAATAATCAGAAATAAACACATTTCATTAAAGGAAACATTTTAAATCTGTGTTTTCACATTAGAACTGAATAAAGACAGAAAGGAGGAGAACAACTAACTTTCACTGCTGAGCAGCTTTTAGTCAGAGCTTAGAGCGCCACCATGTGGACAAAGAGAAACATTTCAGCTGTGAAACAGCAGCTCTGCTTTTCTTCATCTATGTCAAATTGATGACAGTTTTGATCAAATCTGCTGAGAAAAATGTGAAAACTTAAAACTTTGAATGAGACAAATTAATAAGTGAAAAATATTCTACATTCAACATGGAGTCCTGACAACATTTTACTATAAAAACTGATTTATTTACAACATTTTAACATCAGAAAGAGAAAATGAAATGATTCAAGTAACAAAACCTTTCAGCTTTTAGACAGGAAACAGCTAAACTACATCCACTCTATGGCCAGACCAGAGAGACTTCGGTTGCCGTTGACAACCGGAGGAGTGATGCTCTGGGCCTGGTTTACAGTCTTCATATCAACCAGGATCTGCTCTGGTTACCAAAGTGATGAAGAGTGAAATGTGAGGCCGTCTGTCCGTCCAACAGCTTCAGGAACCTTCAGGTTGAACAGAGTCAGGAAAAGTTTGACCATCAGAGCTGCTGCTGTCAGTAACAGAGAAACATGGAGGCCGATTCTTCCTCGACCTTCTGCTTCTGGATCCAAGGTCATTTTCTGGGTTGGAGGTCAGCAGCTGCTGGACGGAGAGAAATAAGAAGGAGATTTATGGAAATACTAAATATTTCATTCAGAATGAGAAAATGTTCAGAGAAACTGTTTGGGTTTGTTTTGTTTTAATATTTAATGGCTTTGAATTTTACAGAAAGCTGCAGAAAAATAAAGTTTAACTGTACATTAAACAAACATGAAACCAAATAAACAACAAAGACTGATTTGGTTTTGTTTTAATCTGGATAAACCGGGTCGGTTCTGCTCACAAACCCACAGAAACATGAAGACTTTTCATCTTTTTCTCTGATTTTATCCAGAGTGTCTTTCTGGATAAAATCAGAAAGACTCACTGGTTTCAAAAATGTCTTACTTTTTATTTTTGTTGGCTCTAGTGGCCTTTATTTGAAAGCGGTCAACAGGAAAGAGAGTAATGAGAGAAGGGGAGACATGCAGCAAATGTCACCAGGCCAGGATTGAAGCTGCTGCATCCAGGACCAAGGCCTCCTCACCTGGGTTGAGTTTTGACCCTGCGCTGCTACAGCACCCCTAATATTAGTTACTTTTTAATCAAAAACACTTTCCTGCATCTTTTCAGTTTTCTTTCACAAAATTTAAAGTCACAAGTTTTAGACTTGAAGGGGCAGAATGATGTGTTTCCCAAGCACATAGTGATATTTTATAGCACAATCAAGTAACTGCATCACCTCCAGTTGTTATAAAAACAACTGGGCATTTAAAAAAAGCGTTTAAAATTTGAGTTATAATGTGACACCATGAAATTGGGTCTCTGTCTCTTTAAAAACTCTTTCTGATATCCTGCCTTCAGGATGTCATCACATGGCACCTATATTAACCCTTTAGGAAACTTTTTACCACCGTTGCACTGAGATGTAACTCCTATAATGACAGATGTTCCATCAGGTGTTGCTAATTGCTGCTTTCTAGTTCCTCGGCTTGGAAACTGCAGCTCTGAGGAGGAGCAACATCCAACCAGGCGTTTTACACAGATGAATGGTTGCCATGGAGATTAAATGATTTCTCAAACATGCATGAAAGCATCAAAGCAGCACTCTAGGTATGTTTTTGATGAGGGAATAACAATATAATGCAAAGCTCAAAAGAGTTGATTCTACATAATAAAAGTTCTACATTAAAAGTTCAGGTGTTTCAGGAAAACTCACCAGAAACGTTGAGTCGACATGTTGCAGAGTTGAATCCATCTTCAGTTTTCACGTCACACAGATACAGACCAGAGTCTTCAGTCTTCAGTCTGGACACATGGAGTCTGATTCGTCCTTCTCTGAGGACGTCTTTGTCACTCTGGACTCGTCCTGAAAACTGATCATACTGAGAATCTGGAAACTCATCATCTTCATGGACTCGATAGAGAACTAGTTCTTTATGAGGAGCCAACAAGCTGCAGACAATGAACAGTTCCCTGTAGGACCCCTGAGTCCTGGTGGTGAAGGTCCACTCCAGAGTGATGCTGTGGTTCTCCTCTGCCTCATAGCTGCTCTGGGTCACATTCACTACAAATGTTGCTGCTGAGGAGACAGAGAGGGAAAGAGAGGAGCAGACACACTGAGAACTGGAACATGGGAGTCTTTCAGCTCCATCTAGAGAGCTTTCTGTCACAAAGACAAGATGGAGACTGACCACAGAGACATGAGCTGAGGATGAGGAGCAGCAGGGAGATCATCTTCATCCTGAGAGAGGAAGAGGAGGAGGGGAGGACATTAATAAACATCAGTCACTACATTAAACCTAAACTGCTTTTATGAGTAAAATAAGCATCTTAAATTTCCTTGTTCTTGTCTTAAACCTTCATTCATTTTTTCTGTCCCTGTTTAGATTGTTGTGTTGAATTTTACAATCAATTCTGCAGTTTTATTCTGAAAAGAAAGATTCATGTTAGACAGCTACAAAACTAAACCAGACATTTATATATCACAGTTACAGTTTTCAGTGTCAATGTTTCATTGACAATGTTATATTTGAGGATTGAGAATATTCGTCTTTCCAAATAAAAGCTGCTACAAACATTAATGTAAAAGGAAGAAGCTGAGTTCACATTGAGTGAAGCATCACTGAGATGCAGTTAGAAGCAGATCGTCCACATTCTGATGTCGTCTATTATTCTGATTATCAGTGACAGAAACACACTGTGCTATTGGGCAAGTTTTATTTTTGAGCATTATGTTATTAATCATAAACTACAAATTCTCATTTAATCTTAAATATTACTAAACCGCAAACATAAATGTTCAAAATTGAATGTTTAAGAGTCACAATTAATGGCCTCTTTGCAGCCTCCCTCATTATAAATATTCACATCACCTGCTGTTAAGATTCAGCTTGGAGTTGGAAAATATGCCTAAAATAAAGTTATGGTCAAAATACTTACTTATTTAATAATTATGCAAAATGTTTACTGTCATTTTATCATCACAAACTAAAGTCTGAGCAACTAAAGTTAAAACATAAAGCTTGATTTTCTCTGCAACATGCAGAAACATGTTTTCGTCACTAGATGGCGCCAGCTGTCCGATAACATTTGATCTTTTTCTATTGTTTTGTTTTATTCCTCAACTTTCTTACCCAGCAGATGAATAATGTTCATATTTGATCAGATCCTGAATTAAGCAGCACAAATATCATTTTTGATGTTAAAAATGAAAGTTTTTCTTCATCTTGATAAAATTCGCATTTCCTGCTTCTCTGCAGAAACCATCTGTCGCCTTTTACCTTTATGTCTGAGCTGCAAACACACGTCTGTCAAAACGCAATTTAGATGCATAATGTGCGTTAAATAAAGTATTTATTTTAGCATTTTACTTTCTGAACACAAAGCAGCATTTTAATCTGCCGTCATGGCGCTGCTTCCTCATCAGTATGTAACGTAACAAAAGTTGTAGAAAACATTAAACCAAGAAGATATGAATATATTTGAGCTGCTCACCTGTTCATTTATTGATTATCTGGACGAAATGATCAGAAAGTTTCAGAAAGAAAAACAACAACAACGGAATCAAAAGTAAAAGCTGCAGAGCTCCAGTGGCTGAAAAAGAGGAAGATCAAAACTGAAAGTAAAAAATATGCAAACAAAACCACATTGAAGGGACAAGCTGTTAGACAACTACACTGACTGACGAAACATTTTAGTTTGATTTGTTTCCCACTGAATGTTAGAGAAATTAATATTAAAATTTGTAACATTGTTGGATTCGTATGGCATCGTGTAGAAACACAAACTGTTTCTAAGCTCCAATCTGACTGGATTAAAATTTAAATCACTTTATTTTACACAGGACAACATGGTTGTAAATATGGATTTATTGAAAACTTTGAAATATTATTTACAGCGCATGAACATGATAAAGTGCTTTGTAACAATAGGTATGAGTTTAACAATCAGGAAATAACAGAAAAAGACAAAACAATCCTGAAAAATTACGTCACAGTTCTTCAAGTTGTAGGATTTCACCTTGGAAAATAAATGCCTCATTTCACAGGTTTAATATAAAAAAACTGTCAGAAATGCAAAGCAGCAAATGAAATCATTAATATATTGAACTTTAGTCTGGAAGTGTTGAAAATCCATCTTCAAATGAGTCCAAAGTCATCACTAAATAGATTCACCTCTGAAAATATTGAAGACCTGATTGGTCCCAGCAAATTCCCTCCAAGTTCAGATAAATATCAGATGAATTATCTTGATTTGACCCTCCTCAGGCCTCAGTAAGCATGAGAAATGTTATGAGAGGATAAAATGCAGTAAATGTAGTCAGTATGAACCAACACACATATAAAATGCTCCGGTTCTCCGTGGAGATTATTTTGTCTCAATCTGAACTATCAGGTGAACTAACTGATCCTTATTAAAAGAAATCACTCTATTGTGAGACAAGGGGGTCAACCCCACCACTCTTTTAAAAACATTTTTTTTATGTTTCAAACTGAGGCAGAGGGATGAAGAACAATTCAACATGAAACTGATTTCCTGTCAGCCTTTATCATTAATCCCAGTAATGTGCTGCTTACAGTGAAGTTTAGCAGAAACCAGCTGATTTGATACCAGTTAATTTGTCAGAAACAGCTACTGAATATGCAACCCCGACCTCAAACCTGCCCCAACTCATGCACTGTAAAATAAGACCAATATTGTAACTTATAATTATTGTATTAATCCAGCAATTTAAGCAAACAGACTAATGTAAAACAACTGGAACGCAGCAGAGCTGTTTTATTCTGATCCTGATGATCTGAATCTGAATATTGTTTTTCTCCATTCAATAATGGAGGAAAGTAAGAACACCTTCTTCAATTTAAAAGTTTTACCTTCAAGGATTAAAACATGACATTTCTGTCATGTGAAATAAACTTTACATGAATAAATAGACAGTTTCTAAAAACAAACATATTTCAGTTTTTCTAATTATTCAGGAAAATAACGTCCAATCCAAGAGCTCCATCAGTTGCTCTCCAGCTACATGGCTGAAATAATTTCTGAACATCTCTGATTGTTTCCAAAACAGCGACGTAAGAGACATTTGGTCAGCTGAAATAATGCTACAGATCCGACTGCTGAAAACACTGCAAGAGAAATCTGAAGGCCGATGTTTGGCGAACGTTTAGCTTCTGGATCTCCAATCGGTTCCTGAGGGTCGGAGGTGTAAGCAGCTTCTGGAAGGACAGAACAATGAAGAGGATTTATGGCAGACGCTCTGAGAACTGGAACATGGGAGTCTTTCAGCTCCATCTAGAGAGCTTTCTGTCACAAAGACAAGATGGAGACTGACCACAGAGACATGAGCTGAGGATGAGGAGCAGCAGGGAGATCATCTTCATCCTGAGAGAGGAAGAGGAGGAGGAGAGGCAGCAGGACATCAGGAACAACATCAGTCAGTATGAGGAACAACTATAGTCATAGCAACTCAGTCTGACCTTTGACCTCAGTTTCTTCAGATGGAAACTCCTGAACTGCAGGTTTGAATCTGAAACAGTAAAATGTTCAGAGCAGATCAGCAACAAGACATTTTATATCAATCATCAGTCATGAAGGCGCTAATGACCCTTTAATAAAAAAAACACGCTTTTCATATGATCTAAACTATACTGTATAAAATTTTCTCTGTTGTGCAGTAAAATAATCAGTTTAATTTCTATTCACATGTTTTAGAAACACAAGTAAAACATCAAACTTATAGAAAATTAAATTTATATTAAAGGTTTCAGGCCTGATCACAAAAAACAATCTACTGCCTGATCAATAATTATGTTGTGCAAATTCTGCAGAATTTTATTGAGAGCATATAGAAAAAGGACAAAGTTAACCTTTAAACATGAATCTATATTTAAAACAACATTAATTTCTGCACACTTAACTGACGATGAGCCACAGGTCTGAGTTTATTGATTTCATTCACAAACCTCTTAATATGTTTATATAAATGATGTGGAACTGGAACGAAAACTTAAACACGATTATTTATTGCATTAACTCAGTGAGTTAAATCGATACCAGAGGGTTAAAAATTTGGAAAAATGTTCAGAAAAAAGTGACCAGGATTATTGTTGCTCAGAAATATGTTGTTTTAAAAACAAAGCTAGAAAAAAGCAGAGCAGATTTTTGAAGATGGTTGATGCTGAAAACCATCATAAGTCCATTGATTGTTTTATAACTTTTTGGGTTCATGATGTTCTTTATTTCCACTCTGAATTAATAACTGATAAAAATCAGAGAAACACTCAATGTATTTCACACGATAACAGATAATCTGCAAATGTTCAGGTTATGATGTGTTAAACTTGTGGTTTGCTCTAGTTAGAAATATTTGGTTTCTAACTAGAGCAAACATCACGTTTGTGAAGGTCACGACCTCATGATGGGAACACATCTGTTTACTCTTCAGTGGGTTTATTTATCTGTTGTTCATAAACGTAAGCAGCGTTTTTGGGTAATTCATCTGCTGAATGATGAGCAGTAAAACTGAAGTAAACTGTCATAAAGCTGAAGCTGCAGAGATCAGAGGATTCTGGCTTCATTCAGATCCACTAGAAGATCTTTGATGGTCAGAACTGGAACAAAATATCATCTTTCTGCTAGAAAACCAAATATTTCTGATACATTTTCATGTTTTAACATCTTTTATCAGACTAATTTCTTCCAGCTTTCATCCACTGACAGAAATCAGTTGATCTGATTCAGTGAACTCAGTGAGTTTCATTCAGGATATCAGCTGTTTGACACCAAACATGCTGCTTTTACATTGCAAAAACCAAAATCCTTACAAAGTATTTAGTCTAGTTTTTAGTGCAAATATCTTAGTACACTTGAAATATGACAAAAACTATAAGTAACTTTTCAGCACAAAACTGGGGCTTGTTTAAAGTCAATAATCTCTTGATATTGATGAAAAAGTATCAGATTATTTGACTTAATAACATGAGAAAAATGTCTTAAGTTAAATAAAACCATTGGACGGTAAAACTCTGAAACATGATGACAAGTTTCTGGAAAACAGCAGAGACAAAGTTTCCTGTTTAAATGTTTCTATGAGGAAAAGCAAGTATAAATATGTCCTCTGGGTCACATTCATTACTATTAATTTAAACTTGGAGTCACAAGTCTGATAAAGTAAAAATAACTATTATGACCAATAAGACAGAGGATTCTGGACAACATGCAAACATCTATGAATGTTTAAAATCAAGGTTGAGAAGATGATCTGCCACAAAGGGACCAGTTCAAGTAACTCACCTGGTGATGTGGATCTCCTGGTTTAGCAGAAGGTTGGAACAGCAGCAGACCAGATAATAATGCTGCTGTTGTTTATATATGATGGGTGGGAGGCGTTTCTGATCACACTGTCAGAAAGAAGAACCAAACATCAAAACATCAAGGTAGATGAGCTCTGGGGAGGTTTTGTGGTTAGATGATGAAAATCGGAGGACACACACACACACACACACACACACACACACGCACACACACACACACACACACACACCTACATGCACGCACACAGGGGAGGAGAGACAGACGGGGGAGATATTTGTATTCAGATAAATGTATTCAGAGATATTTTACAAATGTTTTCTCAGCAACAATTTCATGCATATTTTTAGTTTACAAACTCTGAACAGTTTAGACATTAAATAATAGACATGATCCAGATTTCACAAGTTTGTTTATATAAAAATCAAGAATTATAACATTTTATAAGTGATTTAACTCAGAAGAGTCAAAGATCTGAAACATCCATCCATCCATTTTCTTTACACCTTGTCCCTCAGTGGGGTCAGGAGGTGCTGGTGCCTCTCCAGCTAATGTTCTGGGTGAGAGGCGGGGTCACCCTGGACAGGTCGCCAGTCTGTCACAGGGCAACACAGAGACACACCATGCACACACACACTCACACCTAGGGGCAATTTGGAGAGACCAATTAACCTGACATGTTTTTGGACTGTGGGAGGAAACCAGAGTACCTGGAGAAAACCCACCATGCACAGGGAGAACATGCAAACTCCATGCAGAAAGACCAGGGCTGGGAATCGAACCCAGAACCTTCTTGCTGCCAGGCAACAGCTCTACCAACTGCGGCCCGATCTGAAACATGTTCCGGTGTTTTACTGCTGCTGTGTTTGTTTATCACCACAAGGTGGCAGTAATGATCTGTTTCAACATGGATCTTTCCTGTTTTGTCATCAGTATTAAACTCAACTTTTCCACCATGTTGATGAAAAATAACTGAATGTTTATGAACCAGCTGATCCAACATCTGTCCTGATGTTCTTCATCACTTCACTGATGTTTATTCATCTGATCATTTCAGGTCAGATGTTTGTGAGATGAAGTTCAGAGGAAACTTCCAGAAAACTGTTCTTCATGTTATCATTTGTAAATGTTGCTGAATCATTAAATAATTATATTGAAGCTGAAGCAGATCCATCTGATTCCAGGTCTGAACTGAAGTTTCTCCTTTTCTCTCCAGCAGCTGCTGATCAGCTTCAACCTCCGACTGAGAATCTACAACCAAACAGTCGAGGAAGAATCTGAGTTTATGTTTCACCGGGACTTTTAGCTCTTATTATTTATGTTTTACATCAGTTTTAAAATGCAAACTAGAAAGAAAATATATTTATAATAAAATAGATGAGTTTCTCTCTGAAATTACACCTGGAATCTGAAAGTATAATACAATATTAAGATATTAATTCATTAATAGTTTATTATTATTAAGGGAGTAATGAAGAAATATTTGAGCAAATATCTAGTTTGATTTTAAAGGTTAAGTTTTAGCACAGCTGTTAAAACTTTCCTCTGAAAAATGCTGATAGTTTCTTATGTTTTCTAAACTCTTAACTATTTATTAAAGTTTAAATGTTGCACATAGTTGTGAATAAATGTCAACACATTGTAAACAAGATAAAGTAAAATATGTTCTGTCTTGCTTTTTTGTGTGTGCTTTTTTTGTGAAATTGTGGAAATAAATATTTTCACTTATAAATCTGTCTCGTTTAGAGTTTTAATTTTTCACATTTTCTCAACAGTTTATCGAAACTTAAAAATAGATTCATCCAGGCCATCTTAGTTGTTCTAAAGTTTAATTTGCTCAAAGTAACAAAGTCAGTTTTAGTGATTTAAACTCACCTGAGTGAAGTTGCCCCCCCACCTTCTTCAAATCAGACACAATTGGTGTCAAACGTTTGTGTTGGTTTGGCTTTGAAGATATTAATGAAAGTGTAAAGGTCAAAAGCGGGCGGGTGGCTGGTTGACCTTTTGACCTTTACACTTTCATTAATATCTTCAAAGCCAAAGCATCACAAACGTTTGACACCAATTTTGTCTGATTTGAAGAAGGTGGGGGCCAACTTCACTCACGTTTTAAACTCTGCAGCTGAACCTGAAACATGTGAAGAGACACAATCTGCCTGGAAACGAGGAAAACTCTGAGATCAGAGGAGAATCACTGAGTGGAAACGAGTCTGGATGGAAAAAAGTCTTTATGCCATCAGTTTGGAGCAAATGTCAGAGTTTCTGATTCTTTAGTTGTTTATCCTGAACATCTTTACTGAACGTCTCTGATGATTCAGTCACATTTAATCACAGGCTGACCTGAACATCCAACATTTATTAACTCTTTAATTCCTCATCCTGGATCCAGATGTTGAAGCTGAAGCTGCTTTGATTGGAGGAGAAATCCTCAGAAGAAGAAGATGGAGGAACTGATGGTATCAATAATTGACCAATATTAACTTTCTCATTTATTAGAGCCACGTCAGCTTTGAACGGTTTTACACGTTAGAGGAACCTGAAGTTAAAACTGGAGAAAACATTCAGAAATATTCTGTCTTCCTCCAGGACTCTGGGTCTGTTTTTCTCTCTGAGTCTCTTTTATAAAAACATGATTTTATCAAACAGCTTCTATGAACACATGAAGGGTCATTGATTCATTAAAAGCGCTAAAATATTTCTCTCACTTCTCTCGTTTCTCAATAAGACCAGGAAGGACAGACCGCAGCAGCAAGGAGGAGCAGTCAGCCATGATGCGTTCAGGTAACCTCGGACGTTGAATCTTTAAGACACAAATGGGACAGATTATAGTAAAAATAACAAAACAAAAATAAAAGGGTTCAACATTAACATCAGATTTATCTAATCAAGCATTTTCCTAAACCAGCAGTAAGAAGTTCAATCTGTGTGTTTCTATTAAATCAGTCTGACCGAGGCGTCCTTCGTTCATCCAGTGGTGTTACGTCATCAGTGATTTGAATTTGCCCGCTTTCATTCTCTCACATGGACTGCAGCGGATGGATGAAGCTCATGTCTGAGACCTTCTGGGTGACTCTAATTTATTTAGTTTTTGTCCTCCAGTTTTTCTCTGTGAAGTTTTTTGTTGAGAAGCGGCGATAACTCAGCAGATCCTCTGCAGAAAATCAGACGAGTTTCTACAACAGAAAGTCATTGCAGCTCTGATGAAACCGATAAAACCTGCAGCCTCTAAATGCAACAAAGAGGTGAGGATATCAGTTAGAACAACATGATCTTAGACCTGCTACTTGTTGTTTTCTTCCTCAAACTGATCAGCGGACTCAGACGAAGATGATCAAACTTCTTTCTGCAGGTTTTCTTTCCAAACGAAGCGGAACCACTTGGCGGTTCCACAATGTTTGGTTTCCTTTAGCAACCAGGATCTGTTGCTCCCTTTGCTCACATTGTTTCAGATGAACTAGTGATATTTAAGCGCTGAACTTGTTTCATACGAAGAGATGAGTACAAACGTGAAAATGAAAATATTAATGAATAAAAATCTTGATAAAATATTTTTTCAGAAAAAAAAAAACAGAGAAACTTCATGAAACAGATCTATATTCACCTCCACCAAGTTAAACTCATGTAATCTGAGCTGAGCTGATTTAATAAATGTTTTCTGGCATTCAGTGACACATAAACTCCATAAAATACAGACTGAAGCATAAAACAAAGATAAACAGTAAAAGGTTTATGTTATTGAGACTGAATTAATATGTTTAATGAATATATTCATTAACTTAATTCAGGTTTTATTTAATAAATCATTTAGTCTCTTTTGATGAATTGAAGTATATAATTTAATATTAAATAAACCTTTTTCAATTAATGAACACTCTGCAGATCATAGAAGCAGTGAATTATGGGATTGTTCAGCTTTAGTTTGTAACTTTGTCATTAATAGAGAAAGAATAAAATCACAAACTCCTGCAGATTTCCAGGTTGATGATTAATAATAATTAATCTCCAAAAAAATAAAGTTTCTGCTCTGAAATCAGAGGAAGTTGAAGCTGCTGCTGTATTTACTTATGGCCACAAGGTGGCAGTAGTGCTGTTTTTATTTTTACATTTTCCCACTGTATTATAAGCTGGTGGGCCACCAGACTTTACTTCCTCCAACTATCATGTATAAATATGATGTATAAATATGATGTATAAATATGAGACAGTAAAGATGATTACATTAGGTTTATAGTGACCCATTGATGAGGACGAGGTGCAAAGTGGGTCGTCCTGTTAGTCTCACTATTATTTCCAAATCATGATGTCGGCTTGTGCATGTCAGAATTTTTGTAACTTTTAACATTTTTCAACACAAAAACATGGTGGACTGACCTACTGACCCTGACACTGAGCTTAACGGGTGAAGAATGTTTTACCATAACAGATTCAAAGAAACTTTAATCATCATCACAAAACTAGAAAGTTGAGGAGTTTCTACCTGATGAATCTAAAAGTCAGACTGTAGATGTTCCTCATAATGTGACTGATGTTTATTAATGTCCTGCTGCCTCTCCTCCTCCTCTTCCTCTCTCAGGATGAAGATGATCTCCCTGCTGCTCCTCATCCTCAGCTCATGTCTCTGTGGTCAGTCTCCATCTTGTCTTTGTGACAGAAAGCTCTCTAGATGGAGCTGAAAGACTCCCATGTTCCAGTTCTCAGTGTGTCTGCTCCTCTCTTTCCCTCTCTGTCTCCTCAGCAGCAACATTTGTAGTGAATGTGACCCAGAGCAGCTATGAGGCAGAGGAGAACCACAGCATCACTCTGGAGTGGACCTTCACCACCAGGACTCAGGGATCCTACAGGGAACTGTTCATCTACTGTGAAGCGAACACGGATCATGGAGTTTTTGTTCTCTATCAGGTCCATCATGGTGTTGAGTTTCCAGAATCTCAGGATGATCAGTTTTCAGGACGAGTCCAGAGTGACAAAGACGTCCTCAGAGAAGGACGAATCAGACTCCATGTGTCCAGACTGAGGACTGAAGACTCGGGTCTGTATCTGTGTGACGTGAAAACTGAAGATGGATTCAACTCTGGAAGATGTCGACTCAACGTTACTGGTGAGAAGAAAGTAATGGAAATGTTTTCCAATGAACAGTTAGAAACTGACATTTATATCCATGATAAACATAATTATCTTAAAGTTAAAACTTCTTGAGTAAGTAAATAATTTCTTTTCTTTTCCAGCAGCTGCTGATCATCTCCAAACTCAGAGACCAAATTTGACTCCAGAACCAGAGAGATGGACACATATCATCTGGATTAAAGTAGCAGCTGTAACATTTGTGATTATTCTAGTTGTAGTTCTAATTTATACTCATAGGAGAAGCAAGACGTCTTTTAACTCAACAGACTCTTTGAGAAACACATGAACTATGTGGGAAAAGTCTTGATTTTCTGTTTTAAAGAAATAAAAGACTTTAAAACCTTATAAATCAGTTTTCAGTTAAATAATTTTTTTATATGTATAAAGTCTCTTGTCACTGCTGTTGGGTTTACCTCTAATAAGAACACTGTAAATTATTGTCTCAGATGTTTATGTTTAATTCCAGTTTTATTAAATGTAGTTTTTTCCTCCTGTTTTTGTTGCTCCATTAAATCTTCATCCAGCTGTTTCACCTCAGTGAGCATCAAACCTCATGAACATCCAGATGTTAACTAATAAACTCAACTTTAGTAGAAATCATTTCATCCAGATGGAAAACATCAAAGTCATCAGAGGAGAGTTAAGTTATAAATATCACATTTTATTGCTGTTGTATATTATTGTGATACTTTTTCTTGTTTTTCTTCATAACTAAATGTTATGAATATAATTATATGAAAACTAAAATGTTTCTATTTGTTCATAGCAAACATTTTGCATAATTAACTACCAACCACCAATCTTAATAATTTGTCCAGTTTTCCTCCAACAATCCATAAATAACATTTTCTTGTGATAAATAATAAATAATTTAACTAACAGGACAATAATCTCCTCTCTCTGGGTAAATGAACATCTCCAAAACAAACAGCTCAGTTTCATCTCATTAATATATTCTTAGACATTGTGGATCGTCATAATTTCTCTTTTTAAAACTGACTCTAAGGTAATTTATTCATGTATAATCTGCCATCTTTATGTTTATTAAAAATAACCTTATTTTTATTACAACAAACCCTCTTAGTCAAATCTTTTCACAATAAACCAGCTGGAAACCTTTTTCTCTTATGAAGTTTTTGTGATGATCTGTTTTCTGTGTAGTTATTTTTGAGGTTTTTCTGTGTTTTGTTCTGTCGTCCCTGTTTGCTCCCAGTTGTGTCCAGTTCCCTGATTTCCTCCCTGTGTTTAACCCCACCTGTTGTCTCTGTCCTTCGTCGCTCCTCGTCTACTGTTTGTCATTTGTCTGTCTGTTTCCGTTGCTGCCTGTATTTCTCAGTTTGTTCCTGGTTCTTTATTAAATCATAATTTCATCATGACTACCCAGGTTCACCGGCGTCTTCCTCACCTCCAACCACTGGACATCATGACAGTTTTATTGTTTTCAGAGGAATTTGATGCAGTTCAGCATTAAAGACTTTAATGTTTTTCAGAGAACTGGTGTTTAAATTAAATAGCTTCCTGTTAAATATTTCTGTCTAAAATCTGGTAAAATATCCTCTAATAATCTGATGAATCATCTAAACATTCATTTAAAATAAATGTTCAACATTCAGATCAGCCCTTAGTTCACAGATGATGATAATATTTTCCTCATTAACCTGATAGAGTCTCTGAGTCATTTTGGTCCCAAAAGGTGAATTAATATTAATTAGTGATTCCATCTGATGTCTGATATTCAACATGTCTGATGTTATTATAATAATCATCAAGTCTCTCCAGTTAATCTCCATCTATTGGTTCTAGTTTTCTGACTGAGCCTGAAAATCCCTCAGCATGACGACATTTTATACTGAGCTGCTCTCGTCACTAAAATCCTGGTAACAGGAAAAACTGAAGAGTTTTCTAAAACCTTTTGGTCCATTGGTCAGAACCAGAAGAATTTTATTGTCATTGTCAGAAAGACAACGGAAATGCAGGTCCAGTACAACCATCCATTACACAACACCACACTGGGAGGGGGGTGAAGTGGAAGAGGGGGGGGGGGGAAGTTGGTTGATCTTTACTTGTTGCAACGTGATGAATGTTTCTGCCACCAGGGGGCGACAGCAGCCCATTGCAGACAGTCATGTCTGAACCTGGAAATGAACAAAAGTTACCTTTACCTTTCACATCTACGTCATCTGACTCTGCACTTCTGAACCAATCAGAAACCGAGGCAGAGTTTGTCGTTTAAGGAAGTCATTGCAGCATTTCTATCTCCAACCCACATGTCACAGACTTTGTTTAGACCATTAAATCACTGGTTACATACATTTTTAAAACATTTAAACATTTAGTAAATCCAGATCTACCAAGTATTTTGTCTCCTTCCTTAAAGTTTTCCTTCTCAGTTTTTCTCCTCCCTCTCTGACTTTATCAGCCTGTAAAAGCAGAGCGATGTTTCTGTGTTTAGCTTTATCAGCTGGTTTCCATGCCGACCTCTGGGTCTGAAGGACTGTGAGGTTCAGCCTCTGCTGGTCTGAGAGCTGATAGAAAAGGAAACAGGCTATTAATAAAAGCCTCAGTTTCTGTTCATTGATAAAAACATAAAACTACAGAATAAACATCAGTTTCTCAATGTTTGAGTTGTAACATTTAGAAAACTTTGGATTCGTTGAAGTATTAACGGTTCTCTAATGAAACCTCAACATTTAAATTTATAAACTTTCCTACAAAAACAAACACTGATGGTGAAAATCTAAATTAAAGAATAAAACATTGTTTCACGAATAAAAATCATCACTTGAAAATAATGACATATTAATAACCACTCAAAAGTGTCTAGGTGTCTTGTTTTACGACATATTAATCCAAATGTTCATTTAATCATAATAAATTAAATAATTTCATCAGATAAATATCTTTGGTCTCAGTAACAATCAGCTGATTCAGAATTCAGACTCAATAACTGATCAATGGTTCTGACAGACAGAAATCATTTAGATTTAAAACAGGAAATGGAAACAATAACAATAAATGACTCAGTGTCATCATTATTACAATAAAATGTTTTATTACAGTCTAATATTTTCCTTATCAAAACACATTAAAGAAAAATGTCATGTTTTTGTCGTGACAGATTTATTATCAGCCGAACTCAAGTGAACAAATTTTTTATCTGTATTATATTTTTCAGCTCCACTTGTTAAATGATTTGTATTACTTTTCTTTCTGAAAGTAATAAATATTATAATTATAACAATCAGAGCTGCTGTCACTCCCAGACTGATGAAGATGATGCTCCTTCCTCTCTCTGGTTCTGGAGTCGAAGTTGGTCTCTGAGTTTGGATCTGATCAGCAGCTGCTGTAGAAATATCAGAAATATTTATTAAAATCTGATGAAAACTGAGATCCAAGAGGATTCATGTAGAAGATGAAGATGTTGGTTCATTAAACAGATTAAGATTTTAATCAAAGGAAAATGATTTATATTATTTCTTCTCACCAGTAACGTTGAGTCGACATCTTCCAGAGTTGAATCCATCTTCAGTTTTCACGTCACACAGATACAGACCAGAGTCTTCAGTCCTCAGTCTGGACACATGGAGTCTGATTCGTCCTTCTCTGAGGACGTCTTTGTCACTCTGGACTCGTCCTGAAAAAAAATACAGAACAAAATTCATCTACCAAGGTCCAGCTGCTTTGTGTTAAATAATGAATTACTTCTGTAACCAGAGAGAAACTGATGATTGGCTGACTTTTTTATTACTGTAGTAATTTGTTGCCCAGGATCTGAACAAAGATGTGTCATGTTGTTATGGTGTTTCCCAACCCTGATCCTTGAAGCACATTCCTATGCAGTTCTGCTGAATAAGATGACTTCTGTTAAAATTAAGTTTAGACAGGAAAACCCCTGAAGCCTTCAGAGTGTGTTGAAGAAGAGAGGAACTGAGTCACACAGTGAAGGACTGAATAAATAAAAACTGAGTCGTAGTTTCAGAACCGCTGCCTGTTGTTGCAAAGGAGATTAGTGAAATTATTTTATGTCATGACAAATGTCATGAGTCTGCAATGTTTAAACACGTTATTTTCTATAAGCATGTTTATTAAAAAAAAACAACAACAACAACAACAAAAACGGTGAGACAACTGAAGGCAATAAGATCCCTGTTCACCAGCAGGCAGAGAGAATAGAGCTGCTTTCTCTGATGAAGATCATGGTGGAAATCTGAGGAGAAAGTTTATAGTATCTTAATTTATTCTATCTAATTTGCCCTTTGGGACCAATAAAGTATTTTTGAATTTATATTTGAATCTTTCTTTAATCTGAATCTCACTGAGGTTTTTGTTGGCTGCAAAGTTAATTCAGTTCAAAACTTTAATAAAACATAAAACAACAACAGGCCCTTTAACCAGTCGGCTATAAAACACTTAGTTTTTCCAAGAAGAGCTCAGGCTGAGGTGTTGGTGATGATCAGTTTATGATTTTTATCAGCAGGTTCTGCTTCCTGCTCATGTGGATCAAAATGCTCCAGAAAACAGCAGGTTGAGTCGTTATTAGACTAAATGAAAGGACAATTTTCACTGATGTTCCTCTGATCCTAAAATCACTTCAGGATTAATGAGCCACAACAACATGCAGGTTTCTGACAGACAGCAATAAACAAAGCAGCCATGAGACGTTTAAGTGTTCGTTCTGCCATAAAGTGGAAATCCTGTGTGTGCTTGTACAGGAAATGCTATTTTCGGCAGTGACCTGCCTTCCTGGTATTCTAGAAAGGCAGGACCTGGTCTTGGTCTTGTCTTCCAGTTGTGTGGTAGATACATTTCCTGTATCTTTCCCGGATACAGGAAATGATGTATAAGCTCTTCAGGCTGTGGAAAAGCACAACATTGCTTCCCTTTCTGGGCATTTTTTCAACGAGTCTCACTGAAAAAAAATTAGGCTCATTTTCAATTTGTGTGAAAACAAGGCTCATTCTTTTCACACAAATTTCAGACTTTATAATGTCAGAGTCTATCCTTTCTTTAATACCATAAATTTCTGTTTAATCGTGGAAAAGTATCTTTTATTTCTTGCAGATTTAAGACTTTTCAGCATCATTGAACAGCCTAGATGTTCTTGTAAATATATTAAATCATGAAATATCTGAGAGTTTCAGTAGAAATGTATTGGGCTCATTATTCTTCTGAGTACAGTCGTACTAATTATCAGTCACACTACACTCTAAAAAGTGTTTTTGGGCTGTAGTTCATCTTATGGACTTATTTACATTAATTTAACTTAATTCTTTTGCTTTTGCTATGACAACTTACTTTTTTGTGTTCATTCAACTCAAAACTTACAAATCTTTAACCTTAAGGAACTTTTCACTTTGACTTTACTTAAAACAATTGAGTTCAACGCCAGTTTTGTATCCTAAGTCTGACCAACTCAATTTATTATGATCATCCAACTCAATTCACTAAGTTCTTCCAACTCAATTTGCTAAGTTTTTATAACTTAATTCATAAGGGGGTTTAACATGACAAATTTAAGTCATTCTTACTCAAATCATTTATTTTGTTCTAATAAACATTTAAAATCTCTTTGATTTAATTCTACAGAAAGTCAACTCAAACTTTTAAGAAGTTCCAAACTAAATTTAAATAATCTTTTTACAGTGTCATCTAAATACACAAATCTTTTCCTTAAATAACCTTTTTCACTTTGACTTTACTTGAAATAATTCAGTTTGTGTCCCATGTCTGACACAATGACTCTTACGCTTACAGGGACACATTCCCAGTAAGCGACTGTGGCTCTGTGGATAGAGCAGTTGCCTTGTAATCGGAAGGTTGTCAGTTCAATTCCAGCTTCCTCCTGTCGTATGTTAATGTGTCCCCTGGGTACTTAATGCCAAGTTGCCAACCAATCTGAGCATTAAATACATGTGTGAATATGTGGTCAAAAGTGTTATTTAAGTTTATTTACCATTTTTGAAGTAAACTAAATGATTTGAGTAAGACTGACTTAACAAATTGAGTTGGGTGATTATAATATATTGAATTGGTTAAACTTAATAAATTTAGTTGGATAAACTTAATTGAATTGCTTGTTACCTACAGAAGCAATTCAATTAAGTTGGTTCAACTTTTTTCTTTTTAGAGTGTAAATAAAACATGTTGTAGCTTGAGTCATAACATAAACGTTCAACTCTGCAGTTTTAAATTACATTCAACACCAACTTCACTTCATTTTCCAATAATGACTTTCAGTAACATCCAGCATGAACCACCGAGGTGTTTGTTGCTGTGACTGATATAATGAGCTGCTGCTCTCTGACTGATTACATTCAAACATTTCCAGTCCTGCACACATCTGTGAGAATCTTTCCACAGATCTTATCAAACATCTGTGTGAACAAAATAATCATTCTGCATTAAGTGAACTTCACTGACTGCAGGAGGAGAAATCATCTGTTGGTCTCTGATGAAAACCATGTGAGGTGAAGGCAGGAGCTTCATAGAAACTGTTTCAACCATCAGTTCAGGCATCAGTTACACAAGCTGTGGTCTGATGAAGCTGAAGTGGAAATGTTTGACCAAGATGACCAAAGTTACATTTGGAGGAAGAACTGGGATGCTGGTGACATCCTAACTCTGAAGCATAGTGTTGGCAGCATCATGCTGGGGGACTGTTTTGCCGCAGGAGGAACTGCTACAATAATAACTTCAAGTATTTTGTTTCATTTATTTCAGTTCTTTTAAATCTAGACTAAAACCCTCTCCTGTTTATAGCTGTTTTTGAAGCATAATAAATTAAACACTGACCAACATATCAGATCTGTGTTGATGATTTTGATTATAACATTCATCAAAATGTAATGTCTGCAGACGTCGCAGACCCTGCAGACGCCTTACAGCTGCAGGCGTCCAGGTGGACGTCCAGGTGTTTCTCCAGCTGTTTACAGTCTATTGTTGACTGTATGGTTCCTTTTATGACTTTATATTTTTGTTTTTATAATTTAAAGCACTTTGAGCTGTCTTGTTGTTGAAATGTGCTACACAGATAAACTTGAGTGATTATTATTTAAATTAATCGACATGTTAGCAGTAATAATCAATATTAATAATGCTAGAGTTAGCACAACAACTAATTTTCTTCTGTTGTCCGAAAGCAAAACACAGAGAATAATACAAACATGAAATTACTATAGAAATCAGAAACTAGAGCAGAATAAACAAGGTGATCTGCACAAACTGCATCTCCAGATAGTTTTCAAACAGTTTTAAGTTCCTAATTTAAAATGTCAATGTGTTTCATGACTGCAGGCCTCTGATGCATTCAGCCAAAGTGGCTTAACAGCAATAAATTCATCTTTTTGGCCCTGATCTCAGTCCTACAGAGATCCTACCAACATGGCCTCATGTTTCCTCCAATCATTTCTGCCCAGTTTTTTAAAAACACCTTTTAACTTCCTGTCTGCCTGAAAACACAGATCTGTCTAAACATGCTCAGAAACAGAACGTCTTCAATAAAGTGTTTTATCCTTTCAGTTTCTGACCTCAAAGCAACATTTAATCCTCCACCTCAGCACAGTTTCATCTTCAGTGCTAATGTAACAATCTGTAGGAAGCTAACATTAAATAGAAGGGGAATAATTAAGATCTGCTCTTTTGTTTTTAAATCAATCACTTGGATGATGAAATGATTTTGAGGAAACAAAAATATCAGAATGTGAAGCAAAGCAAACCTTAAAGTTCAGCTTCTATTTATAACTGGAGGAGGAAAGAAGCTGTTGTGCAGAAATGAAACCAAACATGGATAGAAGTGTGAATCATGACTGTTGCTTCATTTTGGTTTAATCAGTTCAAAGCAACAAGACAGTTAGAATTGCTTAATACCTTACATACTTTACAACAAGGCACCTTGAATGGCTTTCTTCTAATAAGATTACCTTACCTGTCTTACCTTTATCTAGGAGTCAAACTATATTTCTTTACTTTCATTCAGAGAAAACAAACTTCAGTTTGATTCAGTGAAGGTTTAGTAAACATTCTTTGTTACATGAAGCCTGCAGTGAGGCCTGTCACTATAAGCAATAAATCAATGAATACATGACAAATTAAATCAAGCTCAATCATTTCCATTTGTATAATTTATTGTTTTCCTCTTTTCTGTCTTTCTACTAAAAACCAGATAAAAGTCTTCAGTCTGGTACTTTGGACTCAATCAGCCGTTTATTGAAGGACAAGTTTGTTTATAGATACTTTATAATTCATTTATTTGTTGTTTATGTGGTTTTGTTTATTTATCTTGAATATTTAAAATGTCTTATTCATTATTATGACAGGTCTGCCTGCAGATCATGCCATCATTGTATAAAGAACAAAGACACTTTTGAAAAATGTTGTTGCATTTCTTAAAGCCACTAACTACACTTTCATTCAGATGTTAACAATCTAACTGGTTCCAAGTTTCAGGTTTAGAGTTTATTGTTGAAGTTATTTGATTTATTTCCTAATTAATTTCTCATTAACTTATTAATTTAATCAGTAGGTCTTCAGAAAAGCAAAATGTTTTAGTGCCTGAGTAGGTGGCAAAACACAGGAACTAAAACACAAAGTTTCACCTCCTCATATTCGTCCTCTGAAGCTGTTGAAACTAAACTCAATAAACCACAAAACCTGGACTGAAAACCGTCAAAATGAAAACTCAGCTTGTTGACTTCCCCACGTCTTCCTGCTCTTACATGAAGAAACTTCAACGAATTTATCACTTTAATAAAAAAATACTCAGTGAAATTAAAACTTGGGTTGCTTTAAATGATCAGGTCACTGGTTTAAATAATCTGCTTTTAATGATTGTAAATGAGAATGAAGAACATGAGCAGAAATGTTTAACTGAACCTTCAGAAAATAGAGAAATAAATTAACTATATTCAGGAATAAATGTTGGCTGTGTAACAAGCTGCTGAATCATTTTATCTATTCACTTATTAAGCTTCTTTTAGAAACTCTCCATGTTTCTGAAATGTCAACCTGGATCCTCCTGTTTCTGACTTTAGGCTCAGTTTTCATTTACAGCAGATTGTTTACAACAAATTCAAGTTTCTGTAACGGGAATGAAAACTTCAGTTTAGATTCTTAGAGTCAATAAAACTTGAGCAGCTCAACCTGGAGATAAAAATCAGAAATAATAAAAAGCTTGTCTCTTGCTCTCTGAGCACGATAAGCTCAGGAATGTGTTCCTTGTTTTGTCATTTCTCTTGTTCAGAGAGCAAGAGAAATGCATGTTCAAATGCTAAGGAACACTTTCCTGAGCTTCCTCTCAGAGAGCAAGCTCACATTCTTGAGCTTTCTCTCTGAGAGCAAAGTCAGGAATGTGAGCTTGCTCTCTGAGCTGTCAGAGAGCAAGCGAAATGCTCAGGAATGTGTTCCTTGCTTTGTCAAAGAACACAGACAAATTCAGACACACAGACACACCTCTAGTAGATATTCCACTGTGTCAACATGACTGCAGGGTGAGGGTTGGTAGTTTTTCTCTGCTGTCTAATTTAAACTGCATCACATCTGAAAGCCTGAAGGAGGAAGAGAATAACAAAACTCTTACTTACTTTTTACAGTTAGTAGAACAGATTAATTTTTGTTTCAAGCACCATGTAAAAAATGTCACCAAAATGAATCATTTGATCCAGCTGATTAAAATAAAACCATTTTTACTTTCTGATGTTACTTCATGTCTCTAATGACCAGCTTTAACTGCTGCTGTGTATTACAGTTGTGGTCAAAAGTTTACATACACTTGTAAAAAACATAATGTTATGGCTGTCTTGAGTTTTCAATAAGTTCTACAACTCTTATTTTTCTGTGATAGAGTGATCGGAACACATACATGTTTGTCACAAAAAACAGTCATAAAATTTGGTTCTTTCATAAATTTATTATGGGTCTGCTGAAAATGTCACCAAATCTGCTGGGTCAAAAATATACATACAGCAACAAAATTTGTCAACTTTGGTGATGTAGCGAGTTGTGTCAATCAAATTAGCTTCATGTCATGGCCTCTTCACTTCTTGTAAGTGATTCTGATTGACTACAGCTGTTGACTTCTCATGAGCCCATTTAAATAGGGCTCATTTGACCCAGTGATTAGACTCAGCTACAAAAGCTACAATGGGAAAGTCAAAGGAACTCAGTGTGGATCTGAAAAAGCGAATTATTGACTTGAACAAGTCAGGGAAGTCACTTGGAGCCATTTCAAAGCAGCTACAGGTCCCAAGAGCAACTGTGCAGACAATTATACGCAAGTATAAAGTGCATGGAACAGTTGTGTCACTGCCACGATCAGGAAGAAAACGCAAGCTATCACATGCTGCCGAGAGGAGATTGGTCAGGATGGTCAAGAGTCAACCAAGAATCACCAAGAAGCAGGTCTGCAAGGATTTGGAAGGTGATGGAACACAGGTGTCAGTCTCCACAGTCAAGCGTGTTTTACATCGCCATGGACTGAGAGGCTGCCGTGCAAGAAAGAAGCCCTTGCTCCAGAAAAGGCACCTTAAGACTCGGCTGAAGTTTGCTGCTGATCACATGGACAAAGATAAAACCTTCTGGAGGAAAGTTCTCTGGTCAGACGAAACAAAAATTGAGCTGTTTGGCCACAACACCCAGCAATATGTTTGGAGGAGAAAAGGTGAGGCCTTTAATCCCAGGAACACCATGCCTACTGTCAAGCATGGTGGTGGTAGTATTATGCTCTGGGGATGTTTTGCTGGCAGTGGAACTGGTTCTTTGCAGAAAGTAAATGGGATAATGAAGAAGGAGGATTACCTCCAAATTCTGCAGGAAAACTTAAAACCATCAGCCCGAAGGTTGGGTCTTGGGCGCAGTTGGGTGTTCCAACAAGACAATGACCCAAAACACACATCAAAAGTGGTAAAGGAATGGCTAAACCAGGCTAGAATTAAGGTTTTAGAATGGCCTTCCCAAAGTCCTGACTTAAACCCCATTGAGAACATGTGGACAGTGCTAAAGAAACAGGTTCATGCAAGAAAACCATCACATTTAGCTGAACTGCACCAATTCTGTCAAGAAGAGTGGTCAAACATTCGACCTGAAGCTTGCCAGGACCTTGTGGATGGCTAACAAAAGCGCCTAGTTGCCGTGAAAATGGCCAAGGGACATGTAACCAAATACTAATGTTGCTGTATGTATATTTTTGACCCAGCAGATTTGGTGACATTTTCAGCAGACCCATAAAAAATTTATGAAAGAACCAAATTTTATGACTGTTTTTTGTGACAAACAGGTATGTGTTCCGATCACTCTATCACAGAAAAATAAGAGTTGTAGAACTTATTGAAGACTCAAGACAGCCATAACATTATGATTTTTTACAAGTGTATGTAAACTTTTGACCACAACTGTATATGTGAAAATATTAAATCCCTTCATCAGAAAAATATCTTTGGTCTCATTAACAATCAGCTGATTCATCATTTAGACACAAAACTGATCAATGGGTCTGATTGGGACAGAAATCATTTAGAAATTATTTAAAACGTGAAGCAATAAATGATTCAATGTCATCATTATTACAATACAATATTTCATTACAATCTAACATTTTCCTCATCAAAACACATTAAAGAAAATGTCATGTTTTTGTCATGACAAAATTAGATTCAGCCAAACTCAAGTTAAACTTTTATCTGTATTATATTTTTCAACTCTGCACAGTGGCGCAGCTGGTAGCGCTGTTGCCTTGCAGCAAGAAGGTTCTGGGTTTGATTCCCAGCCCTGGTGCATGGTGGGTTTTCTCTGGGTCCTCTGGTTTCCTCCCACAGTCTGGACATCTAGAGGATCTACAGCTCATGTCAAGAAGTTACATTTGATCAGCAGCATGTCTGCCAATTTATAACATGCAGTTTAGATTCAGCATTAAAAATGTATTGTCTTATATAAACATCTAAAATACTCACATATGTATGAACTCTTAGTGCTTCTTCTTTTATAACAAAATGAGGAAGAACATGAGCTGATTAACCTTTACTTTCAGATGTAAATCTGACATTTGAACTTTGTAAAAAAAAAAAAAAACAGGAGGTTTATGGCCTTTATTCTATCAGAATAACAACTTTTACATGAAACTGTTCTTGGACAACTATCTGTGAAAGATTAGTTTTATCCATGAGGATCTGAAAACTTCAGACTAGAGAAAGCAGAAGTCAAGACAGTCACTCATCCTGGAGATCATCTTCATCCTGAGAGAGGAAGAGGAGAAGAAGCAGCTCACATATGTGATCAACATCACTCAGTACAAGGAGCATCTGTTGCTGCAGCTTCAATTGATTTAATTATTCAGCAACATTTACAGATGAAGTGAAGGACAGTGTTCTGGTGGTTTTCTGAACATTTTCTCACGTTTAGTCTTTGACCTCATCTGGCATGAAAAAATCAAGATGAATAAACATCAGTGAAGTGGTGAAGAACATCAGGAAAGATGTTTGATCAGCTGGTTCATGAACTTTCTGCGGCATCAGCATGGTGGAAAGGTTGAGTTTAAAAAACAGAGAAAAGATTCATGTTTGAAAACAGATCATTACTGCCACCTCGTGGTAGTAAATAAACACAGCAGCAATAAAACATCAGAAGATGATTCGGATTATTGATCCTTCTTAGTAAAATCAGTCTGTTATAAAATTTAGAAACTCACTAAAATACTAGTTTAGGTTTTTTTTGTTCTACTGTTAAATAATCAGATGACAGATTCAGAAATGATTTATTTTTATTTATACACTGAAAATCTGCACAAAATTATTATTGGAAAAATATTTGTTTTTTTGCCTTCTGCACATTTGTCACCATTCATATGGAGAGAATATGGATTGCTTAGTCAAAACTGTTACTAAGGAAAAAAATATTTCCACCAATTGGCAGAGTAAAGTATTAACTCTACAAACATTAATTTTAAAGCTTCACTGTCTTTGAGTTGTTATTCTTTATTGCTTGATCATCCAAAGTGCAGAAAGATTCTGATTACAGAAACTGATTCATATCAATCTAGAACTGAATTAAGAAAACAAATATTTTCTGATTGTCAAAAGAAAATTTCGGCATTATGACAAACATCCTGTGTGATATTTGGAAATAGCAGATTGTTGAACCTTCCTGCATAAAGCCTTCTATTGTTTAATGTGAAGTCAGATTTCCATTAAATTAGTCTTGTGCAAAATAAATTACATTTAGATTCAGAGATTCCATTTTTGGCTACATAGTTTTTCATTAGCCCTGAGCAGCAAAGCTCAGGGCTAATAGCCTGTTGTAATCTCACGGATCATTCTCAAAACTTTTGGCCATGACTGTAGAGAACTAGAGAGGGTAATACTAAATTAGCTCAATTATAACTAAATAAAGGAAATAAACACTAAAGTGTTTTTTACTGAAGAGGTTGAACAGCTGCTGCTACATCAGTAAACATTATTCCTCCATTTTTAAACAAAGAGCAGCTCTGATGTCCACTTTCTCTTTCACACTGTCGATGCAACGCAGGTCAAGTTTCTCACAAACAAAATCGTCTCTCGTTTCTCAGGGCAATTTATTAATGTGACTGTTCATGTTGGCAGAACCACTTCCTGGACAAACTTCTTTATTGATCAGAACCAGAACTAATGATGATCCACCTCACTAACAGAACCGGACCTGCTGCTTCCTCTGATTGTCATCTCCAGAGTTACATTTCCTGTAACTCAGGTTAACCTTAACCTGAGTTACAGGAAATCAAACTGTGTGTAAAGTATATAATAACATCTCAGCTCTGTGGTTCAGCAGATCTCTGTAAATAAACACTGACATGTTTTAATGGTAAATAATGTCATCCTGGAAAATCACATTAATTATGTTGGGACCAAAATATTTACATCAAATCATCATTTTATATAAAGAAGAACTTTTTGATATTAAGATCATTTTGCATCATTTATTACTAAATAGTTTAATTCATGATTTACTGTGTGGAGATCAAGAAACATAAATACCAAGTCAGTGTTTTAATTACTGAACCTTCAAAGCTTAACATGAATCAATTCATCCACAGTTTATTTTCTATTGATTTAATATTTGTGCATGTAAAAAACTAGAATATTACATAAAGGTGCAGCATTTCTTCCATCCATCTGCCTCTCTGGGTCTCATCTTCCTCTTGAGAACAGCTCAAAGATTTTATTTGAGGTTAAAGGTCATGGGACTTTGGTGGCAGATTGATGGTACATTGAACAAGTTTTTGTTGCTTTTGTTGCCCACATCCCACTTATTCTGGAAGTTTGGGTCAGTACATACTGGGAAATAAAATCAGCTTCTATGGACAACTTGTCAGCAGAGCCTACTGCTCTAGAGCTTCCTGGTACATGGCTATAATGACTTTGGACTTCAGAACCCAGTGGACCAGAACCAGTAGATGACAAGGTGACCCAAACCTTGTCATCTGCTGGTTTGGGTTAAGTGGCTTAAACCACTTCAAGCAATGTGGTTTATTTATGTCCACTCCTCCTCCAGACCCTGGTGTCTTGGTGTCCAGATGAACTGGAGAATTTATTTTAATCTGAAAGCAGAACTCTGGTCCATTAAGCAGCAGTCCAGTTCATTTTCTCTAAATACCAGGTGAGATGCTTTTGCATCAGCAATGACTTTTGTTGCTCTCCCTAAAATATATAAATATAAATAAGAAGTGGACTACATACATGTGACTGAATAGGTGCAGCAGTGTTTTTCCTTGGTTTTACACTCGTCTGTATGTGGAAGGTTTAATACATCCTCTGTTCTTTCCTTTCTAAAACATGCAAATTTTCCTCTCGTGCAAACTGAATGCAAACTATTCAAATTACAGATCATGATGTTGGAGGAATTGAGGCTGGAGTTGCTGCTGATCTGCAGTTGATCATCAGAACATCTGGTGAGGTTCTTGGTTCTGATCCAGAATCTGAGGATCATGTGACCTGATCTGACTCTAACTGAGGTGAAGCATCAGAAAGGAGCAGAAAAACTAAACAGAAATGTGACACAGAGCAGACTCTGTCATGGTTTGGTTCAGTTTTTAAGAAATTAGTTTTTTATTCTGAACATGATAAATTTCACTTATTATGATTTAAAGTTTTAGGTCCACATTTATTTAGCAGGGTTGATCAAACAAACAAAAACACAACTTTGACCAAAAGCGAAACTCTGACGTCACACAGCTGGTGGCGCTCTAAGCTGATCAGATGATCAGCAGCTTCATCCTGATGCTTCATTCAGTTTGACTCAGATCAGATAACAGAGATAAACATTAAATGAATGTTGGCAGTGTCACAAGCTGCTGAAGGGGAATCAACCTGTCAGACATTTGTTTCCTGTTAACTCATCAAACGTCTTTTTCAAACATTCCAAATTTACATTTAGGTGACATGAAGCACAAAAACTCCAATCTTCAGTGAAAGCTTTTCTTCAGAAATGGCAAATTTGACCAATTGTTTCTAACTTCAAGTCCAGGTTTCCATTACAGGAGGACGTTTACAGCAGCTTCAGTTTATCTTTTATAAGAAGCTACAGAAATGTGAAATGTGTAAAGACCTGATGCTGCAGTGACCAAGTGAACAGAGAATAAAAACTCAGAACAAACTGTGGATAAAAATCAGCAGGTAATCTGTAATTTGAAAACAGTTTAGAATTAGAAAAAAATCTGAATGTCATAAAATTACATTCTACCGCCAAGTATTTCTACAGACAGAAAACCAAGAAAAAAAACTGCAGCAAATATTCAGTCATATTTTTCTTGTAAGTTATATGTAATCAACATCTTTAGGATTTTTTGTCACAAGGAGGGAAAGAAACAAAAAATTATTCCTGAAGAAGTTGGTTGTTCACAGAGTTTTGTATCAAAGCATATGGTAGCTTAACTCCATTAGACTCAGTATCACAGGCTGATTGGCTCCATGTCACGATGCATTAATGCAGTAATTTATACCAGAGGAGACTCAGCCAAGTATTGAGTGCATAGAAAAGAAACCTATAAGAATTCAACATTTGTGATTGAAACATCTGTTTATGATTGATCTAATTACATATTCAAATTTTCTTACACACTGAACTAAAGGATTTCCAAAAAATAAAAGTTCGGAATATTTTACTCTGTGTGTAACAAATCTCTATAAAATGACAATTTCACTTTCTGAAATTACTGGCAAGAAATATTGCACTTTTACGCAATATTCTAGTTTTTGGATGTGTTAAATATATTAATTACATTTTGGATGAGCTGCTAAAGTTTGTTGGATTAAATGTTCTTTATTAATGAACAGACTGAGTTAATGTTTGCATTTCTAGACCTCCATACAGTAAATCATCAATGAATTAAAGAGCAATAAATTATTGAAAAAGTTATTCTTTAAATATAATGCAGAATTGATTTTAATCTTTATTTTTCCAAGATTAAATAATTTATCAGTAAAATGAGAATTTGCAGAGATACTGAACCAGAACAGAGCTGAGCTTTTATTATATATACATTTACTGTAAATATATTATATTTATTTACTGTTACCTGAGTAGCTCAACCTGTAGGAACCAATCAGAGGGGACTGGTTTGTTCTGTTGGTTTTGTTCTGAGTAATAAATAAGTTTTAGGTTTAGGGACTGGCTCTGTCCACAACCAACACGAACAATAGCTCTGTATAGAGTCCTTAAAGCTAAAACTTATGTATTGCTCAGAACAAAACCAACAGAACAAACCTGTCACAAATGTCACATTCCTACAGTCATTCATCATGACAGCAGTTACGCTGAATGACTGCAGGAATGTTTTTGTTTCAGTTTGAAGAGTTAAATTCAGTCACATCATCAGTGTGAAAGAGGAAAAAACATTTTTCATTAAATAGACAAACAGTTAAATGTTTTGTTCTCTGATGTAGTAGCAGCCATGATGGACTTTTAATTAAGCTTCAGTAATTATCTTTAATGTATGTTAATTTTGTTTTTTTTTATTAAGTTTTATTTTATCTTATTAAATATTAGCCTCTCCAATGCCCTATGACATTATTTTACTTTCCATCATTAATAAAATATTACTGTGAGGATTTGAGTTTTCTGTGTGTTTATTTTAGGTTCTGTTTCTCTGAGTCTCTGTGTTGTCCTGTCTTACCCTTGATTGTTCCCAGTTGTTTCTCTTTCCCTGATTTACCCTCTGTGTGTTTAATGTCACCTCTTTGTCGGATTCTTGTAGTATGTCTAGTTGTAGTCTGGCTGTTGTTTCTGTCCATCATTATGCTGCTACCAGTTGTTGAGCCTTATCCTTCTATTCTCTCTGTGCTGCCAGGATTTTCTGACTTTGTTTTCTGGATTACCATTAAAATCTTCATTTCTTCATTTCAACCTGGGTCCTCAGTCTTTTCCTCTCCACCTCTCTATCACAGTTCATGACAAATACATGTTTTATTTTTATGTATTTGTATCAGTTTAAGGGTCAAATTGAAGATTTTTCATTTTATGTTGGTCTTCTGTGTTTCACTGCATGAAGTTTTCATGCATTAATAATCTGTCAGGCTGTTATTCTCCTTATTTGGCTGATTTGTGTTTGTTACTGATGGGAATCTTCTAAACCTGTTTGAACCTTTAACTGGTTAATGGTCATAATATTAGATTAAAGGTCTATGAGTTATTTTTGTTTAATTTCTGACATCTGGGCTTTAATAATGTTAACCTTTTACCTTCAGTGGTTCATAATAAAGTTCAGAGATGAATCAAAGTGTAAAATCTGCTTTAGTGGCTGAAAATGTGTTTAGAATTTTGTGAAAACAATAAATCCTGAAATGCATTAACTAATGTAATAATAGTCTGAATGGTCTAAATATGAAAAGTTGGAATGTGTGTGTGATGTATGAGGCTCTTTGATCAACCACAGAGAGAAAGAGAAAGCATGAGGGGATTTTCAGTTTCTTTGTCAAGGAATGTAGTCTGACAGGCCAGACCAGAACCAAGTACAATGAAAGTATCCTACCTTAGTCTCAACTTGTTCAGCTAGTGACTCCACCTCCTCCATGATGTTTAAAACCATTCAACACCCAGAACTGTCCAGTGAACAGCAAAAAGCACAAGTAGAAAGACCCACATACTCCACAGGTTTTATCCACAGCCACCAGGTGAGTCAGTTTCTTCTGTTTTATTGTTCTTTTGTTTTTATTCTGACTCTTTCTACTGTTTAAGATAAAAATGTTAAGACATTTAAAGGCTTGATAATGATTAGTGTTGTTGACACATTACAACCTGTTAAAATAGTAAAAATTTGGATTTTGTTGTTTTACCAGAGATTTAAAATAATAAATTGACTTTCTGGTTTCTGAGAGACATCTGGAGAAGCTGAGAACCACAGACAATAATAGAAACAATTAGACAATAAAAGCAAAACTTACTTTGCACAAAACTAATTTAATGGAAATCTGATTTCACATTAAACAATAAAAGCCTTTATGCAGGAAGGTTCAACACAATCTGTTTTTTCCAAGTAACATATTGGAAATAACATGAAGAGTCATCTTCATGTCTCTCATGAAGATGAAATGTAATCTCTTGAAAATCAGAAAATATTTGTTTTCTTAATTCAGCTCTAATTTATAATGAAACAGTTGGAAGCTCTCTGCACTGTTGGTGAAGTAATGAAGAATAACAACTTAAAGCAGTGAAGCTTTAAAATGAATGTGGATGGAGTTAAATACTTGCCTCCATTTATTGGTCAAATAATTTAATTCCTGAATGACAGTTTTATCAAACCTGAACTCAACAATCATGTTTCTAAATAATTATTTATCTCCATTCAAGACAGCGATGCCACTCCATATAAATGAAGCTAAATATATAAATATTTAATAATCTACCAGAAATTTGATTATTTAACAGTAGAACTAAAAATATTCAGTAATGATTATTTATTTTTATCAGAAAGATAAAAATAAAACAATCTATTTTAGTGCATTTCCAGATTTCATTGTATTAATTATAACATATATTATAAATTATTAATTTATTAATTTCTTTGTTTATTTATTTATTTTGAACTAACAAAAATGCAAATAAAAATAAAAATGGAAACAAATTATGCCCAACTGACATTCAATTTCACATTATCTATTTGAAAAGGAGCAGGCAGAAGATGCAAGATATGACGTTTTCTTGATTTTCTGCTGATGTTTATTTATCACCACCAGGTGGCAGTAATAACATGGATCTTTTCTCTGTTTTGTCTTTCAGCAATAAACTCAACTTTTCTTCAGTGCTGATGAAATACAACAGAAAGTTTTGATCAAACATCTGTCCTGATGTTCTTCACCACTTCACTGATGTTTATTCATCTAGATTTTTTTAAGCCAGATTTTTCTACTCAGTGTAACGGTGAGATGAAGTTCAGAGAAAACCACCAGAAAACTGTTCTTCACTTTATATTTCTAAATGTTGCTAAATAATTAAATATATTAAATCTGCATCAGCAGATGTTCCTCGTACTGAGTGATATTGTTTATGACAATCTGCTGCCTCTCCTCCTCCTCTTCCTCTCTCAGGATGAAGATGATCTCCCTGCTGCTCCTCATCCTCAGCTCATGTCTCTGTGGTCAGTCTCCATCTTGTCTTTGTGACAGAAAGCTCTCTAGATGGAGCTGAAAGACTCCCATGTTCCAGTTCTCAGTGTGTCTGCTCCTCTCTTTCCCTCTCTGTCTCCTCAGCAGCAACATTTGTAGTGAATGTGACCCAGAGCAGCTATGAGGCAGAGGAGAACCACAGCATCACTCTGGAGTGGACCTTCACCACCAGGACTCACACATCCTGGAAGAATCTGTTCATCTACTGTGAAGCGAACACGGATCATGGAGTTTTAGTTCTATATCAGGTCCATGAAGGTGTTGAGTTTCCAGAGTCTCAGGATGATCAGTTTTCAGGACGAGTCCAGAGTGACAAAGACGTCCTCAGAGAAGGACGAATCAGACTCCATGTGTCCAGACTGAGGACTGAAGACTCTGGTCTGTATCTGTGTGACGTGATGACAGATTATGGATTCAACTCTGGAAGATGTCGACTCAAAGTTACTGGTGAGTTTGGACTTCAACATTTAATCCTCAAAATATAAATGCAGTGAAGATGATAAACTGAAGGAAAGTTTCATATTTTTCTGTTAATCTGTTGAGAATGTGCTGCTCTTGTGCCATTTAGCTCAGAAATAGTTCATCTTTTTATTTCTGTTAAATTTCTGATTGTTCACTATAACCTTCAATAAAAGGAAGACTTTTGTTTCAAAGAAAAGAGTAGTATGAATCATCTCTATTTCTTGAGTTAGAAATATATCATAGTTAAGAACCAAATGCTTGTTTCTTTTGTTTTAGAGAAAGCAACAGAGATTTTGTCTGTCTGTTGCTTTCTCTAAAATTCAAAGGTAAACACAAAATAAAACCATGAACATCACTTTTTCTGACCAGACGTCTAATGATGCACAAAACACTTTCATTTCAGTCGGTTCCTATTTTTGTTCTTTTTAGCTTCTTCTGGAATCATTCAACATTGGAAAGAAGATCCAACAGTCGATAGAAAAGATACAGCAACAGATAAAAAAGATTCAGAAACAGACAATAAAGATCCAGCCTCAGACAGTCGAGGACGGATCGGCCTCTATGTTTCACTGGGACTGACAGCAGCAGCAGCTGCAGCTCTAATCACAGTTTTACTGATCAAACATGGATCCAGAACTTTTCTAGTGAATTGACTGAGGATGTTACCTCAAAGTTAATGGTGAGAAACAATATAAATAATTTTCCTTTGATAAAATCTTGATTCCTGTGTTGATGAACCAACTTCTTCATCTTCTAAATGAATCCTCAGTTTTCATCATTAAATATTTCTGGTTTCTCTCCAGCAGCTGCTGATCAGATCCAAACACAGAGACCAACTTTGACTCCAGAACCAGAGAGAGGAAGGATCATCATCTTCATTATTCTGGGACAGATAGCACCAGCAGCTCTGACTGTTATAATTATAATATTGATTATTTATTTTAGGAAGAAACATAAAACTAATCACATTTGTCGTATTCGTGCTTGATAAAGACCAGACGTTGTATAATGCTCAGATACTTTTGTTAAAGCATCTTTTAGAGGTCTGTTCACACAGCTTGTTCACAGGTGTGTCACATCTACTTCTATTGTTCCATTCTCTACATTTATACATTCACGTGAACTCATGCTTGCCACCTAGTGGACATAAACATAATTCATTCAATCATGACATCCTCCTTTCTTTAAAGTAAGATTGTTACAAAAATAATCCTATCAAAGAACAACATACATTGCATGAAACAGTTACCACATAGCTATACTTAACACATTAAAAACATCAATTACAAAATAGACATTTCAACTTTTTTTTTTTTATTTATAAGTTCAGTCTGTCAGGTTTTTTCACCACTCTGGTAGATCTTCTTAACACAGGTAGGTTGTCCCCAAGACTGTCACAGTCATAATATTACTCTGGGAGTCCTTAGAAACTTCACTTGACTCAACAACAGGCTCTAATGGAGTTTTTAACAAACTGCGCCGATTTCGTCTCAGAACTTGTCCATCTTCAGTTTTTACTTCAAATGAACGTGGAGCTACTTCCTGCAGAATAGTTGCTTTAGTATTCCATCCCTCATCATCCTGAATCCTTACAGGATCCTTGTATGACAGTGGAGGTAGAATCTTAGTTGATCTGTCATAATATGACTTTTGTTTTACTTTCTGCTTTCGTAACTTGTACTCCAACTTTGATGATTTCTTTGCACTTTGTTCATTACTATCATAACTTGGCAAAGTTGTACGAATCTTTCGATTCATCAAGAGTTCAGCAGGTGAAAATCCACATTGCAAAGGTGAAGATCTGTAGCTTAATAAAGCTAAATATGGGTCAGAGTTATTATCTGCAGCTTTCTTCAGAAGTTGCTTAAGAATATGAACTCCTTTCTCAGCTTTTCCGTTCGACTGTGCGTAATGTGGACTTGATGTTACATGTTTAAAGTCATAATGTTCTGTAAACTCTTGCCATTCTCTGCTACTAAAACATGGTCCATTGTCACTCAACACAATATGTGGAATGCCATGTCTTGCAAAGATTGATTTAGCATGTGTTATGACACAGTTTGATGACATATTAGCTAATAGAGCCATTTCAGGATAGTTTGAAAAGTAATCAATGATCACTAAATAGTTTTTTCCTTTAAAATGAAACAAATCCAGTCCTACTTTCAGCCATGGTGATGTTGGAATGTCAGTCATTATCATAGGTTCTTTACTCTGTTTATTTCTAAATGTCTGACATGTTTCACATTTACTGATTAGGGTCTCAATGTCCTTATTTAGTCCAGGCCAGAAAACAGATTCTCTAGCTCTTCTTTTACATTTTTCAATGCCTAGGTGACCCTCATGTATCCGTTGTAGAATATCCTGTCTTAATACTTGTGGAATCACAATTCTGTTGTTTTTCAGTAACAGTCCATTCACAACACTTAGATCAGCTTTAACTTTGAAAAACTGTGAACATGAGCCTATTGGCCAGCCTTCATCCAAATTCTGCATGACCAACTGTAACTGTCTTTAGCTGTTGCCTCAACTATTTGCTTCAACTTGCTATCTGACACAGGCAACACAGTGGACACCATGTTCACATGACGCTGAATATTCTCTTCAGTTGAACTCACACCATTGTCTATAGGAGCTCTAGACAGAGCATCAGCAAGAATCAGATGTTTTCCTGGAGTGTAAATCAGTGTAAAATCATACCTTTGCATCTTCATCATAAGCCTCTGAATCCTTGGTGAAATCTCATTCAGATGTTTTTTTATGATGGCAACCAAGGGTCGGTGATCTGTTTCAGCTACAAAAGATGGTAGACCATACACATAGTTATGAAACCTTTCTAGTCCATAAGCCAGCCTCAAGCATTCTTTTTCTATTTGAGCATATCTGCATTCAGCTTTGGTCATGGCTCTGGACACATAAGCCACAGGCTTCCATTGTTCATCTTCAGCTTGAAGAAGAACTGCTCCAAGTCCATCTTTTGAGGCATCTGTAGACAGTTTAATTTTCTTAGATGGATCGTAAAAGGTAAGTACTGGTTCTGTAGTCAAATATTTTTTCAGTTCCTTCCACTCTTGTTCATGAACTTCTGTGCACTGGAATTGATTATCATTGTACAAGAGACTGCGAATGTTTGTCATCTTTGCACTCAGATTGGGAATGAATTTTCCTATAAAATTGAACATGCCCATGATGCGCAAAACACCTGTTTTGTCGACAGGCTGTGGCATCTTCAAGATGGCTTTTATTTTATCTTCATCTGGTTGAACACCTTGGGCAGACAGTTTGTCTCCGAGAAACATAACTTCTTTGACACTAAACTCACATTTATTTTTATTGAGCTTCAGTCCATTTTTCCGTATGCGCTCCATGACGCGTCTCAATCTGTCATTGTGTTCTTGAGCTGTTGATCCCCAGATGATGATGTCATCAATGTAGACTCTCACTCCCTCCAAGCCTTCGATGATCCGCTCCATCGCTCTATGGAATATTTCTGGTGCCGATTTTATTCCGAAAGGAAGTCTTAGAAAACAGTATCTTCCAAAAGGTGTGTTAAAAGTACAATACTTGGTACTGCTTTCATCTAACTTTACTTGCCAAAACCCTTGTGCTGCATCCAACTTGGTAAAATAACTTGCTCCAGCCATCTCACTGATTATTTCCTCTCGAGTGGATATTTGATAATGTTCTCTCCTGATGTTCTCATTCAGATCTTTTGGATCCATACATATTCTTAATTCTCCATTCTTTATCTTGGTAATCACTATGGAATTAACCCAATCAGTGGGCTCTTCCACTTTCTGAATGACTCCCAACCTGGTCATTCTGTCCAACTCATTTTTCAGACCCTCTCGCAGTGGTACTGGAATACGACGTGCAGCATGCACAACAGGCTGAGCGCCCTCTCTCAGCTGGATCTTGTATGTGCAGGGTACAGCACCTAATCCTTGAAAAACATCCTCATATTCTTGAATCATGGCATCAACAAGGTTATTAGGTTCAGTCAATTCGGTGTTTATGTGATAGACTCTTTTCACCAGTCCAAGTTTTTCACAGGATTCAGCACCTAAAAGTGACTCACGATCCTCTTTTACAACTGAGAAGAACACAAGATGTTTTGTTCCTTTAACTGTCATATTCAGCTCACATGTGCCAATGCACTCAATTGATTGTCCATTATAGTCTCTTAGGCCCGACTTAACTTCTTTTATGTGAGGTTTCACTTGCATTTTTTTAATATCAGACATGCTTATGAGATTAGCCTTAGCACCTGTGTCCAATCTGAACTTAATTGTAGTTCCATTGATCAACAAAGGAATTGTCCATTTATCATCTCTGTCAACACACTGCACTTTTTCTGACTCATTTTCACAATTCACAACACCAATAAAGAATGTCTCACTTAAGTCAGTTTCATCTACTAAGTTTACACGATTCCTCTTTTCTTCTTTCCTCTTCATAAAGCATTGTTTTGCAAAATGATTCTTTCCACGGCAATTCAAACACTGCTTACCATAAGCAGGACATTGTCTCACTTTATGCCGTGAACCACAGCGCTTACAGTTGATAATGGCTTCCTCTTGCAGCTGCCTCGTCTGAGCATGGCGTTTCTTTTGGCAGGACACTGCTACACTGCCACTGCTCCGTCACTGAACTGTGAAGTAGTTCCTGTTGAAAGTTCAGAAAATGTCCTCACTTGCTGTAGAGACAGTTCGCTTGCCCGGCACATCTTTACAGCTGTTTCCAGGGTCAGTTCCACTTCTCTCAGCAGTCTTTCTCTGAGCTTCCCATCACGTACTCCAAAGACGATCTGATCTCTGACCATCGAGTCCTTCAGCAGGCCAAAATTGCATGACTGAGCTTTTACTGTCAAATCTGTTAGAAAGTTATCGAAGGGTTCATGCTGGGTCTGCAATCGGGAACGAAACACGTATCTCTCATAGCATTCATTCTTCTTGGGTGAACAGTGAGCATCAAATTTACTCAGCACAACATCCAGCTTGTCTTTGTCTTCTGCTTCATCAAACACAAATGTGTTGTAGACTTCCAAAGCCTGCGCTCCCGCTATGATCAGCAACATCGCTACCTTTCTTGGCTCCGGCTTTGTCTCCAATCCCATTGCGGCGACATACAGTTGAAAGCGTTGTTTGAAAGCACGCCAATTCTCATCTACGTTTCCCGTCAGCTTCAAGCTCTCCGGTGGTTTCAGCTCCATGGTCGGCTCTTAGTTCACTCCTGACACCATGTCGTATTCGTGCTTGATAAAGACCAGACGTTGTATAATGCTCAGATACTTTTATTAAAGCATCTTTTAGGTCTGTTCACACAGCTTGTTCACAGGTGTGTCACATCTACTTCTATTGTTCCATTCTCTACATTTATACATTCACGTGAACTCATGCTTGCCACCTAGTGGACATAAACATAATTCATTCAATCATGACAGAGGCTTTAGATGGTTTCCTGTTCAAACTTCACTTTAACTGAAGTCATCAGAATCAGCACAGGGAATCTTTTTTAAGGATCAGGATAGGGAAGCAAAGCAGCAGGACGTACTTTGTTCAGATCCAGGGCAACAAATTCCTACAGTGATACTTCATCTGACTTCATAGAAACTGTTGACCTTTAGTCTGTATTCTGCAACTTCACAAAGTCTGACACACCTAATACAGTTTATAAGATTCAGTTCTTCAGTTCTGTCTTCATGAACAGTTCATCTCCAAAACTATTTTTATTTTTCATGTTCATCAGATTTTCCTCATTCATGGTTTGACAAAGTCGATCAGCTCATCAGTTTCTCTCTGGTTACAGAAGTAAATCATTATTTTACACTGAGCAGCTGGACTTTGATTTATGCATTTTGTTCTGAAGGTTTTTGAATAGAAACGTCTTGATGCTGGAGGACTCTGGTTTCTCTGCACACCCAGCCTGACCTTTGACCTGCTTGAGGCTGGAGTTGCTGCTGATCTGCAGCTGGTCGTCAGAACATCTGGTGAGGACGGGTTCTTGGTTCTGATCCAGAATCTGAGGATCATGTGACCTGATCTGACTGAGAGAAGCATCAGGATGAAGCTGCTGATCATCTGATCAGATCAATATTTAATAATCAGAAATAAACAGCTGTGAAACAGCAGCTCTGCTTTTCTTTATTTATGTCAAATTGATGACAGTTTTGATCAAATCTGCTGAGAAAAATGTGAAACCTAAAACTTTGAATGAGACAAATTAATAAGTGAAAAATATTCTTTCAACATGGAGTCCTGACAACATTTTACTATAAAACTGATTTATTTACAACATTTTAACACCAGAAACACAGAAAATGAAGCTGATGAAACGATTCAACTAACAAAACCTCTCAGCTTTTAGACAGGAAACGGTTAAACTACATCCACTCTATGGCCAGACCAGAGAGACTTCGGTTGCCGTTGACAACAGGAGGAGTGATGCTCTGGGCCTGGTTTACAGTCTTCACATCAACCAGGATCTGCTCTGGTTACCAAAGTGATGAAGAGTGAAATGTGAGGCCGTCTGTCCGTCCAGCAGCTTCAGGAACCTTCAGGTTGAACAGAGTCAGGAAAAGTTTGACCATCAGAGCTGCTGCTGTCAGTAACAGAGAAACATGGAGGCCGATTCTTCCTCGACCTTCTGGTTCTGGATCCAAGTTCATTTTCTGGGTTGGAGAGATGACAGCAGCTGCTGGACTGAGAAAAAAGGAGATTTATAGAAATATTAAATATTTCATTCAGAATTAGAAAATGTTCAGAGAAACTGTTTGGGTTTGTTTTGTTTTAATATTTGAATTTTCCAGAAAGCTGCAAAACAATAAAGTTTAAAACTAACATGAAACCATTTAAACAACACAAAACGTTTGGTTCCGTTTTAACCTGGATAAATCGGATCGGTTCTGTTCACAAACCCACAGAAACATGAAGACTTTTCATCTTTCTGACTCTCTGGATGAAACCAGTTAGGACTTTTACCTGCCTGGCTTCAACTCTGAGTCTGAGTTGTGTCAAACTAAATTTGAAAAATAAATAAATAAATAAATAAATAAATAAATAAATAAATAAATAAATAAATAAATAAATAAATAAAATACAACAGAGACAACAATTTTAAATATTTCTAACTTTTTATTTTTGTTGGCTCTAGTGGCCTTTATTTGAAAGTGGTCAAACAGCAAAGAAGGTAATGAGAAACAGGGAGACATGCAGCAAATGTCACCAGGCCAGGACTTGAACCTGCTGCATCCAGGACCAAGGCCTCCTCACCTGGGTTGTTTGTGCTGCTACAGCACCCCAAATATTTGTTATTTTAATCAAAAACACTTTCCTGCATCTTTTCAGTTTTATTTCACAACATTTAAAGTCACAAGATTTAGACTTGAAGGGGCAGAATGATGTGTTTCCCAAGTTCATAGTGATATTTTATAGGACAATCAAGTAACTGCATCACCTCCAGTTGTTATAAAAACAACTGGACATTTAAAAAAAACGTTTAAAATTTGAGTTGTAATGTAACACCATGAAATTGGGTCTCTGTCTCTTTAAAAACTCCTGCTCTTTCTGATATCCTGCCTTCAGGAACTCATCACAATCTCACCTCCATTATGGACCTGATAGAGAGATGATCCTTTATGTTGAGCCAATAAACTGCAGTTCAACTTTCAAAACTCTAATAAAGTTCCTCATTCTGACTTTTCCACTCAGAGCCACTGATCTGATCATTTAAAGCAAAACAGGTTTTAACTTCACTGAGTATTTTATTAAATGATAAATGATCTGAAGTTTCTTCTTCATGCCTGAAATGATGGCAGGATGGAACATCATGAACATTGTGGTGTTAAAGTTGATGCTTTGCTAATAATGTTGGATCAAATAAAATCCAGTATGTTATAGTTTAGTCTTACATAGAAGAAACTTCACAGAGACACATGTAGAAAACAGAACAAACCTGAAAATCAGCTTTCAGAAACGGAGGATCAAAGTTTCTCAACTACTGAGACACATTTTATCATCCCAGTCAGCTGCACTGATTCCCTCTGACATCAGACAGGTGACAGGAAACACCTTTAATTTATTTGTTTCATCGTTAGAGACCTGCTTCTCACTGTGGTTCATTAATCCTAAAGTTAGTGTTGGATCAGAGAAATATCAGTAAAAATTGTCTTATTTTTTAGTTACAACTGAATCTGATGTGTTTCAAGCATTTTTAATCCATGTGAGCAGAAAAGAGGATCAGTTAGTAAAGATCATAAAATGATTATTTATCACCAACATATCAGCCTGATCTCCATTTGGAAAAACCAGGAGTTAGTATTTTATAGCTAACTGGTTAAAGGGCCTGTTATTGTGTTATTGTTGTGTTTTACAAGTTTTTAACTGAATTATCTTTGCTGTCAGCAAAAAGCCTCAGTTAGATTAATTAAACCAGATCCATGCTTTCTGTCTGCTGATAGCAGTTCTGCTATTTTCACCTTGTCATTAAAAATCAAATTGCTGCTAAAGTGAACTGAAGTGTTTGAACAATGCAGACTCATAATTTTATTATCACTGAAGAATTTCACACATTCTGCTCTACACCAACCACTGTTAGTGATTTAGAATCAGTTTAATAATTTCAGCCAATCACCATCTGACTTAATGTCTTTTCTACCAACTCAACTATGTTGAGCTTCAAAACTCCAAATAAGCACAATAATATTTATCCATTTAGACATTAAATATATTATTAACCTTAGTACAAGATGACGATTTGCCAATAATTGGATTCAGTTTTTATGTTTTACACACCAACTTCAATGGACCTGAGATCAAACCTATTCAGACATGTGCAACTATTAATACACTAATGTTTCATGTGACTTCACTGAACAACTTTACCCCTCTATGGGGTAAAGTTGAACAATTTCCCCTGCAGGGGTGTGTCAGGGTTAAAGTTGTTCATGCAGGACGCCTGTGAGACTCAGCTCTGTAAGCCTTCATTCCTGGAAGAGGAAAATATTTTTCTCTTTTCTGTCAGTAAACAATAAAAAACAGTTCATCAGTGATTTATCTGCTCCATCATCCTGTTCTGATAGATTCTCTCTGCTCATAGCAGCTTTTCCCAGTTGCTACAACACTAAACTATTATTTTGTTCAGTCTCTCTTCTGACTAAGCAGCTTGACTTTGGTTGATCCATTTTGTTCTGCAGATTTTTGTTTAGAAACTTCTTGATGTTGGAGGACTCTGGTTTCTCTTCACACCCAGCCTGACCTTTGACCTGCTTGAGGCTGGAGTTGCTGCTGATCTGCAGCTGGTCGTCTGAACGTCTGGTGAGGACGGGTTCTTGGTTCTGATCAGCAACAGACAAGAGCAACCTACAACTTTAACTCATTGGTTGTCAAAGCGATTATAAAACTTTTCTAGCGAAGCTACAAATTGACGGAAAAGACAGAAAATGTCCACTGACAAAGTCAAAGAGTTGATCATCTCTGGCATTCCGGTTTGTCATTTGCACACCAACACAATACATGATTCATTTTCAGAATCAGAATGATCTCAATAAAAGGAATTCTGCAAATGTTTCATTTGGATTATTTTTATTGCAAGATTAGAGGCTGAACTCTCCACGTGTTTTCATAAGCAAGTAATTCTAGACTTTTCCAAGGTTGGGAGGGTCCTGAGCTCCTCCTACCCCCCGGGAATTATATGCGTCTTTCCTATTTGAGCAAGAACTATGGTAAGCCGTTTTAACATAAATTCGGTTTCGTCTGACTGTCTGTAATTACATATCTAAAAATGCATTTTGACTAGACAAAGCTACATTTTGACCATCCCGAATGGTAATTTAAGATATCTGTATTTACATTCTGACTAGTAAGAATAATAATTTAAGATATCTTCAATTACATTTTGACTAGTCAAAATTCCTTTCAAGATATCTCAAATTACGTCACTGGATCTGTCATTTGACGGGACAAATATCCGTAATTATAATTTAAGATCTTCAACGCAATTATGACTAGTCAAAATTACAATTTTAGATATCTGAATTAAGAATGACATGAAGCCCCTTTGTGGTGTCCAAGCCGAATTTTAGGTTTCCTGCACAAAATTGTCAGTAAATGCCACAAATTAAAGAGCTCGACAATGTTGGAATGCAGAGATAGTAAAACTTCATAAACTTTAAGACTGCCTCTGATGTCTGCAAAGAATTTCCTGTTTATTAATTTCCAATGAACCGAATGCACTTAAAAACAGCTTTGAAAAGCTAAAATTGCTATCAAACCATTTTCAACATGAAAATGATGCATTTTCAAACATCTTTTTTCATTTTCTCTATTTTTCATTGTTTTATTAAACTTTCAAATTGCTACGTAAGTCAGGGATGTTTTTACTAGACAGAATATTAATTCAAGATATCAGCAATGTTATTCTGACTAGTCGGAATGTCAATTTAAGATCTTAAATAGAAAAACTGTGTAATTCAAGATATCTCTAATTTATTTAGATTTCTGAAAATTAATTTTCATTAGTCAAAATTACAATTCAAGATATCTATAATTTAGTTTTTACTAGTCAAAATATCTCCTATCCAAAAATACATTTGAGATATCTTGAATTCATTTTAGATATCTTGAATGAAAGTCTCCATATAAGTCAATGGTAATTAGAGATATCTCAAATAGGTATTTTGTCTAGTCGAAATATAATTAGAGATATCTTAAATTCCTGAAACGTCTAGTCACAGAACAATTTGATATATCTGGAATGTAAGGGCAGTAAAACCGAATTTATGTTAAAACGGCTTGCCATAATCGCCCTTGTTCATCTGGAAACGCAGACAGTGAAATAAGTTGTCAATCTGTTAATTTAGACCTGATCTGTAGTTTTAGACATAAACAGCAACGTCATGCAGAGACCTGGACACATCGGTTATTAAAGCAACGAGGTGTTGAGGCTGATAAAGAGGAAAAATTAACCGAGTAAGTTTATTATCTTTTATGTTGATCCGTCTCGTTGAATAAAACCTTGATTTGTGAATACGTTTAAAAGACACAATAAAATCCTAAATCTGTAGGTAAATATATCTGTAATAATTTTTAATCTTCTAAAAATAGTTTTTCTGTCTGAACTGTTCTGGTAGCCAAAAGTTTTGTTTCTCTGCTCAGTCGCGTTTGTCTGACTGACAGCAAGTCCTCAAACTCCGTCAAGAGACTGACAGGAAGTCCTCAAACTCGTCAAGAGACTGACAGGAAGTCCTCAAACTCGTCAAGAGACTGACAGGAAGTCCTCAAACTCGTCAAGAGACTGACAGGAAGTCCTCAAACTCCGTCAGGAGACTGACAGGAAGTCCTCAAACTCGTCAAGAGACTGACAGGAAGTCCTCAAACTCGTCAAGAGACTGACAGGAAGTCCTCAAACTCCGTCAGGAGACTGACAGGAAGTCCTCAAACTCCGTCAGGAGGCTGACAGGAAGTCCTCAAACTCCGTCAGGAGGCTGACAGGAAGTCCTCAAACTCGTCAGGAGACTGACAGGAAGTCCTCAAACTCAGTCAGGAGACTGACAGGAAGTCCTCAAACTCCGTCAGGAGGCTGACAGGAAGTCCTCAAACTCCGTCAGGAGGCTGACAGGAAGTCCTCAAACTCCGTCAGGAAATCCTCAAACTCCGTCAGGAGACTGACAGGAAGTCCTCAAACTCCGTCAGGAGACTGACAGGAAGTCCTCAAACTCCATCAGGAGGCTGACCGGAAGTCTCTCAGTCTCCTCTCAGTCGACTCACTTCTCCACCAGAACCGTCTGAGGAGTCAATTGCTGAACCGTCCTGTGTGTTTAAAGCACAACATTAGATGGAGGTTCAACAGTCATTTCTGTATGTATTGTGAAAGACATTCCGACAGTTTTTGTAAATGTTTGTTTCTTTGCATTTAACGATAACAGCCTTTGTGTATAAATCCCGTGTGTTTCATCGTGACGTTTGTTTTGGTTTGTTATCCTGAGTTATGTTTGCCATAGTTGATTATTTCTTTTGAGCCCAATTTGCTATATTTTTTAGATCTGTTGTTGAAAGTCTTTCGTTAAGAATTTTTTGGAAAAATAAGTAAAAAATATATATTTATATATATATATAAATATGCCTTTGTCCTTAGATCATCATAATTTCTCTTTTTAATACTGACTCTAAGGTAATTTATTCATGTATAATCTGCCATCTTTATGATTGTTAAAAATAACCTTATTATTTTTAATACACCAAACCCTCTTAGATAAAACTTTACAGAATCAACCAGGTGGAAATGTTTCCTCTTCCTTATGAAGTTTTATTGTTTTCAGAGGAATTTGTTGCAGTTAATGACTTTAATGTTTTCCAGAGAACTGGTGTTTAAATTAACTATGTTCCTGTTAAATATTTATATCTATAATCTGGTAAAATATTCCCTCTAACAAACTGATGAATAATCCAAACATTCATTTAAAATAAATGTTCAACATTCAGATCAGCCCTTAGTTCACAGATGATGATAATATCTTCCTCATTAACCTGATAGAGTCTCTGAGTCATTTTGGTCCCAAAAGGTGAATTAATATTAATTAGTGATTCCATCTGATGTCTGATATTCAACATGTCTGATGTTATTATAATAATCATCAAGTCTCTCCAGTTAATCTCCATCTATTGGTTCTAGTTTTCGGACTGAGCCTAAAAATCCCTCATCATGACGACATTTTATACTGAGCTGCTCTCATCTCACCGTATGAAATCCTGATATTTGAAACTGAAGAAAAACTGAAGAAAAAATCTGCTTTACTGTGAGAAGAGATCAAATAATTACAGATAATTAGTAAAAAACCTACTCATCTGATTTTCTGACTTGATTTTCAACAGTTTTCTAAAACTTTTTGGTCCATTAATGAATTTTATTGGAAGTTCGTTATTTATTATCACTGATCTTTACTTGTTGCAACTTGATGAACGTTTCTATGGTTTCTATGGTCCCTGCTGACGATTAATGGTTCTCTAATGAAACCTCAATATTTACATTTATAAGCTTTTCTACAAACAAACAGTGTTTGTTTGTAGAAAACAAAGTGTTTGTCTTCTACAAACAAACACTGTTTGTTTGTACAAACAGTGTTTGTTTGTAGAAACAAACAAGTGTTTGTTTGTTTCTACAAAGAAACTACGGCTCTTTTTGAGGGATAAACCAACATGCAGCCTGCGGCAGAGATCCTCAGATTGAAGGATCTCTGCGGCAGATTGAGATCCAGGTCCACCTTTAGACCACTATGGACCACTAGATTACGACAGTCAGCTTGTAATCTGACTGTCGTAATCTGGTTCGCTTGTCTCTCTCTCCTGCCCCTCCTTCATAATGTAGATGATGAAGATCTACATTAAAGAAAAAAACATTAATGTTTCACAAAACAAAATGAAATATTAACGTCCACTCAAAAGTGTTAGGTGTTTTGTTTTATGACATATTAATAAAAATTTACATTTAAACATATATGTGAAAATATTAAATTAAATCCCTTCATCAGAAAAATATCTTTGGTCTCATTAACAATCAGCTGATTCATCATTTAGACACAAAACTGATCAATGGGTCTGATTGGGACAGAAATCATTTAGAAATTATTTAAAATATGAAGCAATAAATGATTCAGTGTCATCATTATTACAATACAATATTTCATTACAATCTAACATTTTCCTCATCAAAACACATTAAAGAAAATTTCATGTTTTTGTCATGACAAAATTAGATTCAGCCAAACTCAAGTTAACAAACTTTTATCTGTATTATATTTTTCAACTCTGCACAGTGGCACAGTTGGTAGAGCTGTTGTCTTGCAGCAAGAAGGTTCTGGGTTTGATTCCCAGCCCTGGTCTTTCTGCATGGAGTTTGCATGTTCTCTCTGTGCATGGTGGGTTTTCTCTGGATACTCTTTCCTCCCACAGTCCAAAAACATGACTGTCAGGTTAATTGGCCTTTCTAAATTGTCCCTGAGTGTGTGTGTGCATAGTTGTGTGTCTTGTCTGTCTCTCTGTTGCCCTGCGACAGACTGGTGACCTCTCCAGGGTGACCCTGCCTCTCACCTGGAACGTTAGCTGGAGAGGCACCAGCAGCTCCTGACCCCACTGAGGGACAAGGGTGTAAAGAAAATGGATGGATGTGTAGCCAGGGCATATCGTCTCCCCTGAATGTGTGCTGCTGCGCCCTCTTCCTCTTGTCCATATATGGAAAGAGAGACCAGATGCAGGCTGAGGACTTGTGCAAAGGTATGTTTAACCTTATCGTGAAGTGAGTTTAGAATTTGTCTGATTCTGCCACTGATTGTTGTAGAAAACTCACTTTAGAGTGACGTCAAGAGCAACATTTACTGGTTTCACTTTAGAAAAGGTAAGGGCCGTTTCTTATGATTTATCTGGCTGGTTACTGTTCTTGTCTAACTTGATTTCTTTTGTGTGAAGGTTGGCCTGCTACTGTTTCACTTTTTGATTTGTTTCAATTTCAATTTTTTGTTTCAGTTTACTTATTTTTAGATGGTTATTGTTGATTAAAAAGAACTTTTCTTTTTTGGGGTTTTGTTTAGTAGAAAGAAACTTTCTACTGTAGCCCTCTGGCTTGTTTTAAACTGGGACCTATGCTGTCCCTGGGTCCTAGGCTGTTTTATTTATATTGAGGAGACTAGTGGAAGGGGAGTTTTTTTTTTCTTTGTCTTTGTATTCACTAGAGATTTTTGTGTGAGTGTGCTTTTGTTGGGGAACACTTAGGTTCATTTAGTTGTATTTGTGTTTTCTTATTATTCCTCCCCCAAACAGTCAAATTTTTATCTAATTGGGTTTTAATTATTTTTCAGCTTTAAGGATCCCAGGGCCAGCACAGACTTCCACTTTTAGTGTGGTCGCTTGGTATAATAAAATAAATTGACTATTTTTGCTCATGAAACATTTGTGAATTTAATAAACTGTTTGTAATCTGCAGCAGTGCCTCTGTCCATTTTTACAAACTTATCTGTGTGATCTGGTAAAAAGAGGATCTAAAGCTGTACCCAAGGTCACAGATGGATATTTTTCAACTCCACTTGTCAAAGTATTTGTATCGTTTTTCTTTTGGAAAATAATTAACATTATAATTAGAACAATCAGAGCTACTGCTGATATCGGTCCCACAGTGATGAAGATGATGGTCCTTCCTCCTCTGTCTGGTTCTGGAGTCAAAGTTGGTCTCTGAGTTTGGATCTGATCAGCAGCTGCAGGGAGAGAAACCAGAAATATTTATTAATACTTATTGACGGAGCCTGCAGGCTCCGTCAATAAGTATTCATTTATTAGTATTAATAATGCAAGTATTCTCTTCATCCTGAGAGAGGAAGAGGAGGAGGAGGAGAGGCAGCAGGACATCAGGAACAACATCACTCACAATACAAAGAACAAATACAATCTAACTTTTAGATTTATCAGATAGAAACTCCTGAACTTTGTTCAGTTAATTTCTCTGATGCTCCTTATAATCTGTTTTTGAATCTGTTATGTTAAAACATGTAGAACACAAAACTGCATCACTGCCACCTTGTGGCCATAAATATAACAGCAAGTTTCTGGTTTAAACATTTAAATCTGATTCCAAATTAAACTTTTCTTGAGTCAGAGAAGAAGAAAAATTCTGCTCTGCTGTTACCGACTAACTTCATCTCACCTTTAATCTTTAAGTAGAAACATCTGGCTTGAGAATATCAAGATGAATAAACATCAGTGAAGTGATGAAGAAAATCAGGACAGATGATTCATCAGTTGGTTCATAAACGTTTAGTGTTTTTTCATCAACGTGGTGGAAAAGTTGAGTTTAATACTGAAAGACAAAACAGAGAAACGATTCATATTTGAAAACAGATCATTACTGCCCCCTTGTGGTGAAAAATAAATATGGCAGCAAATCAGTCTGTTGTAAATGGCTGTGAAATCTGAAAACTCACTGAAATATTGTTTTAGTTTTCTTGTAATGCTGTTAAATAATCGGATATGAGTTACAGTCATGAATAATGTCTTCAATTTCTACACTACAGAAAATATGTATGAAATTGTTGAGATTTTTTAAAAATGTCTCTAAATACATTTATCATGTTTCACATGAAGTGACATCAGTGTGTTAAATTGAGGTAAAATTATTTAGAAACGTGATTGTTAAGTTCAGGTCTGGTAAAACTGTTATTCAGGAAATAATTTGTAATTTGAGTGGAGTCAACTATTTAACTCTGCCCAAATACTTGAGTAAAGTCCTTTACCAGCCGAAAGTCAGAAGAAAAGTCCTGACTTTAGGATTTAGGAATCAATTAGATGATCCACAAGTTTTACTGCAGCTTAAAATCTTTATGCTTCATGTCACAAACAGAGAATATGAAATGTTTCAATATCTAATAGTAAAATTCATCTGCAGAAACTTATTAACCAACCAGCATTTATTTCTGAACATTTACTTCTCTGTCCTCAAGTTGTGACTTTTGCTGCCAGTCTCTGCTCTGGTCGTTTAGACCAGCTGGTGTTAATTTATAATCAGTAAAGTGATGAAAAGAAAAATTATATACATGTAGGGAAGTCAAGAAACTGACAGACTGGTTAATGGTTGATGTAATATAGATACAGGGTTGTTCATTAAAACGAGGCTTTGTGGTTTTGAACCAGTGAGCTGGAACAAGTGGGAGGGATTTCAGCCAGACTGGTTCAGGACGGTCAGAACTGTAAACCTGTTTTATCTGCTCAGAGACACAAAATGAGATTTTGTGTGAAAATGAAAGCTGTCTTTACTGCAGCATTAACATTTATCCAATTCATTCAGTTCACATTTAATGAGAATGAAACGAGTTTAGAAAGAAATACTCATCCATCATTTTACAGTTTATCTCTAGTGGGGTCACAAGGTGCCTATCGCCAGGGGTCAACAGGTGAGCGGCAGGGTCACCATGGACAGGTCACCAGTCCATCACAGGGCAACACAGAGACACACAGGATAAACAATCACACACACACACCTAAGGAGAATTTAAAGTCATGTTTCTGGACTGTGTGAGGAAGCCGGAGTACCCAGAGAGAACCCACCATGAACAAGGAGAACAAGCAAACTTCATGCAGAAAGACCCCAGGAATCGAACCCAGAAACTGTTATTTTTATTTAATGATAATCAGTTTACTAAACATTTGCATTTAGAATGAAAATCAGGTCAGTCTATATATTTATATATTTAGATATATGGTATAAGGTCATTTATAACATTAAAAATAATCTTGATTATTAGTAAAACCATACAGTAAACAGACAAGAGCCACAATGACACAGATAATAAATGTCATATTACAGATTTCAAAATTCACATGATTATGAGAAAATCAGAGTTCCTAATGGGACTGTGTGAATCCTGAATCTCAGTCGATCTCTATAAGTTAAGAAATGGAAATTAATAAGTAATTAAAACTCTTGAATAAAAACTCATTTCTATCAATCCTGAAATAATTAAATACTTGTCATGTGCATCATTAGTTTTCTATTTCCTTTGAGTCATGTGCTTTACAAACTGTAATGTCTGTAAGGAGAAAAATGTGAATGTTTTGGATTTATATTCTTTGTGACATAAACCTCCAAATAGAGCAGCTGTGAACAAAAATGTTGCATTTTATTTGAAAAGTGTGAAAATCCCTGAAAACAGCTTTCAGGGCTTGTACTGCTATCTCTGGTAACAGGAAATGCCCGCCCATAAAACCGGAGCCAATGGAGAGGAAGAGGAGCCAATGGAGAGGAAGAGGAGCCAATGGAGAGGAAGAGGAGCCGCCCAACAATATCTTGGGAATTTGGGGAGGGAGTTGACCAGGCTTGCTCTTCTAGGCCTCAGACGCAGAACATCCCGTTACCTCCCAGTATTTATAACGGTCTTTTATCCTGTGCTGCTTCTTAACCAACGAACTCATGGCTTTCCAGGCGTTTATCCACAAATACAGCAGATCAGGTCAGTCGGTTTGTTCTGGTTTGTTGTCCGATTTCACCGTTTGTGGCTCAGAAAGTGAAGTAAACAACTGACTCGGGTGAAACTGACACCCAACAAATCCAACTGACTGGTTGTTGCTCCGTTTGTGCCGCTAAAACCATCATTAGTGACTTTCGGTTTTTGAGATGTTAAAAGTTATAATTTTGGACGATTACGTCATCCTTGCTACAATGGTAAAAACCTAAATCTACCAGAAATACATTTATTGAATTTAGAATAACAGCTTAGCATAAAATATTAATATTCTAATATTATCAATGTGACACTTTCATGCGTTACATTGTGACCATTTTCCTCATCAACCATTTCGTCCATTCTGTTTCTATTATGGGATGTTTTCTGTAATTTGAAGCCTTTTTCTTAATATCAGCTTTTATAACGGATGAGTTAAAGTTCTACATTTTTCTTATAGTCTGTTGTTGAAAGGAGCTTGTGTGACTTGAATAAATATTTTTTATCAGACAAAAGTTCTCAAAGTCTCATCATCACATTTTGTTAATTTAAGTCACAACTGAGAGACCAGGCAGGAACTGGTACCTGAATAAATCAGACATTAGAGCCAGTTTTAAAAGTCAGAGATTAACAGAAGTTATGGACAGATTTGACCAGATTATGGAGAAACCAGAAATACTGGAAACTGGTTTAAACTCTCCTTAAAATGAAAAGCAGCCATTAACCAGTGAGAATGAGATTAAAACTTTAGGTTCTGAACTAAAAGAATCATGTGAAATGATGCGACGTGTAAAAGTAGAAGAAACATTTCTGCCTCCTAAAGACTCCAGCTGGTCGACTGAGGAGATTTATGCAGGATCAGGAAGATGATTTCTACTTTCCTTTATTTACTTTGTGGTTCATCTGCATTAATATTATTTAAAAGATGTATTATTGTTTATTTGTAAATAATTTATTAAACCTTTTGGACAAATTGATGTTGCATTTTATTTGAAAAGTGTGAAAAATATGTGAGAAATTTAAATGAATCTCAGAAAAAACTCAAACTGTTTCCAGATTTCACTCACTGATGTTTTTCTCCTCATGAAATATAACAAAAATAATTTCACTTATTTTACAACCTTTTGTTGTAAAATAAGGTTTTACTTAAATAAGGACGTATTTATAACAGGAGTCCAGTTGTTCCTCATATTATGACTGATGTCCTGCTGCCTCTCCTCCTCCTCTTCCTCTCTCAGGATGAAGATGATCTCCCTGCTGCTCCTCATCCTCAGCTCATGTCTCTGTGGTCAGTCTCCATCTTGTCTTTGTGACAGAAAGCTCTCTAGATGGAGCTGAAAGACTCCCATGTTCCAGTTCTCAGTGTGTCTGCTCCTCTCTTTCCCTCTCTGTCTCCTCAGCAGCAACATTTGTAGTGAATGTGACCCAGAGCAGCTATGAGGCAGAGGAGAACCACAGCATCACTCTGGAGTGGACCTTCACCACCAGACCAGACTCCTCTCTGTCCTCCATGTTTATCCTTTGTGAATTTCTAGCTCCACCTAGAGGATTGGTTCTCTATCATCTCCATGATGGTGTTGAGTTTCCAGAGTCTCAGCATGATCAGTTTTCAGGACGAGTCCACAGTGACAAAGACGTCCTCAGAGAAGGACGAATCAGACTCCATGTGTCCAGACTGAGGACTGAAGACTCTGGTCTGTATCTGTGTGACGTGAAAACTGAAGATGGATTCAACTCTGGAAGATGTCGACTCAACGTTACTGGTGAGAAGAAATAATATAAAAACATTTTCCTTTGATAAATCCTGATTCCTATATTAATGAACCAGCATCTTCATCTTCATCTTTATCATGAATCCTCCTGGATCTCAGTTTTCATCAAATATTAATAAATATTTCTGGTTTTTCTCCAGCAGCTGCTGATCAGATCCAAACTCACAGACCAACTTTGACTCCAGAACCAGAGAGAGGAAGGAGCATCATCTTCATCACTGTGACAGTCATAGCAGCAGCAGCTGTGATGGTTCTAATAATCTTGATTATATCTTTTATTTTGAGAATGAAAAGAAAGAAAAACAAAAATAATCATTCTACACATGCAGCTGGAAAATATAGTGCAGATTGAAGTTTTGTTCAAACGAGTTTGGTTGATGATAATTTTGCCGCGACAGAAATATCAGGTTAGATTTAATGATCTGATGAGGAAAATGTTAGATTGTAATGAATTAATATATTGTAACAAATATTTAGTTATTTTTCAGACTCCTGAAAACTTAATCCTCTTTTTTATAATCTTTGTGGTTCCTGAACTGTCATTGCAACTTAAAGTTGGAGCTGAGAGCAAGAAAAAGGAAATCAGTTTTATGTCATTTTAATGTAACACTTCCTCTTTTTCATTTCAAAACGGAGGAAAACCACAACAAAATTCACTGCTCAACAAAAACCCACAGACGGTTGTGGTCACGTTGCTACTAGACTCAGCCGAGGTTCAGAAAATGATTCTTCATGGTTACGGCGACTTAAAGGTGTTTTTAATTACATTCTGATAGTCTTTTTCTTTGTAAACAAGAAACTTCTAGCCTGAACCTTATAATGCTCCCATAAATAAATCAGTAAAGAAAAACATTTCAGAATTTCAAAGTTTAGTTTTGTTGTTTTTTTTCTTTGGAAATTTATTTAGGTTAATACAGTAAATTATGCTAAATTAAAATGTGAGGCAAAATAGTTGTTCAAATAGGTGAAAACAGTTTAATTACATAATGTGACACAAATGTTTAAATTAGAATTTAAAGTTACAACATCTACATTTCAACATGAATGAGTCATTAGTACTAAACAACAAAGTTTAGACAACCTGTCAACTTGCTGAATTGTAATTTCTGAGTTAAAATAAAACAGTTTTCTAAATAACCTCAATTCAAGTTAAAGCTTCAAATGTTTTACAGTTTTATTGTTTCAACAACTTTTTTATTCACATCACTTCCTCAGCCCAACAATCATAAACAATCTGTTGTCTCTCTTCTGTTAGGAATCTGATAGTTTGATTTTAATTCTACTTACAGCTTAAACTACTTTTGATAAACACATAAAACTGGAATCTCAATAAAGAAAGATTATTTTTTTAAATAGACAAATTCTGTTAAATCTTTCCTTTGTGTGTAAATGTTTAATTCATAACCTTAAAATCAAATTTTTGTTCCTATTAATACAAGAAACTACGTTTTATTTATTTTCATAAATGTTTTAGAGACTAAGATCTGATCAAAGGAAGTCCTGATAATCCATTCAATGAGTCAAAGCCTCGTCTGGATGCAGATTTCAACTTTGTCAACAAGTGAAAATACTGAAGAAATTAAAATGAGTGAACTGTTCAAATCATTTATAATGATTTGTTACTAGCATGGAGTGAAAAACAGTTCAAAATCCCTGTGATAAAAATCTTGATTTGATCAATTGGAACCAAAATAAGAAACTATTAACTCTGCTAGTTGTGTCCTACAAAGACAGTAAAGACTCAACTGTACCTGACAGTGAAGAACATCCAGAAAGGAAAGAAAGAAGGACGAAAAACCAGAGAACAGCCATGAAGTCAGTCGATCCGTCCTACTGCCTGGCAGTTTTCTGAAAATGTGTTGATGTGCTGCAGTAGGACCAGGTTCACTTTATACTGGTTTCACTGGAGGCATCAGAGCCTCTGTAGTGCTCCTCCTACCAGGCTGTAAAAAAGAGCCTCTGTAGGAGGAGCACAGTGCTGCAGGAGCCATGTGGAATGACAGCCAATCAGATGCACAGCTGTCTGTCGTGAAAACTGCTAATAACCTTCGGTTTGATCCCTGGACTGAGCCCAACTGGAAGCGGACAGACAGAAATAATTTGTCAGTCTGTTAGTTTAGATCTGGTCTGTAGCTTTAGAGATCAGCAGCAACACGTCGGTTATTAAAGCAACGAAGTGTTGAGGCCGATAAAAGACAAACCAACCGAATAAGTTTATTATATTTCATGTGATCCGTTTATATAATTTAGAGTTAGTTGGATAAAACATTTTACTTAAATACACGTTTCTTGTGAATAAGTGTAAAACACAACAATTAGTTCATGATTTGTTTCCCATATGTGCAATTATAACTTTTAACCTTCTGCAGGTTGTTTTCCTTTCTGAATCGTTCTGGTAGCTCAATGTTTTGCGTCTCCTGTCAGCATTAGACGCGGTTTTCCGATCTGCCTTGTAAACTCACACACACACTCACACACACGGTGTGTCCTTGCTACACACTCTGAAAAGAAAGAAAAACAAAAAATAATCCTTCTACACGTGCAGCTGGAAAATATAATGCAGATAAAAGTTTTGTTCAAACGAGTTTGGTTGATGATAATTTTGCCGCCACAGAAACATCAGGTTAGATTTAATGTTCTGATGAGGAAAATGTTAGATTGTAATGAATTAATATATAATAATAATGATATTAATCTGTTTATTGTTATTGTTTCAGTTTCCCGTTTTAAATCATCTCTAAAAACAGTCAGACGTATCGATCAGTTATTGTGTCTAAATGCTGAATCAGCTGATTGTTACTGATAAAATGATTTATTATTTTCACAGGTACATTTAGATAAACATTTTTTTAAACCAGCGGATAAAGCTAAACACAGAAACATCGCTCTGCTTTTACAGGCTGATGAAGTCTGAGAGGGAGGAGAAAAACTGAGGAGGAAAACTTTAAGGAAGGAGACAAAATACTTGGTAGATCTGGATTTACTAAATGTTTAAATGTTTGAGCTGAGATGACATCACATTTCATTCTTCATCACTTTGGTAACCAGATCAGTTCCTGGTTGATGTGAACACAGCAAACCAGGCCCAGAGCATCACTCCTCCACCGCTGTGTCCTGTTGTCAATGGCAACCAATGTCTCTGGTCTGGCCTGAGGGTGGATGTAGTTTACCTTCTTCCTGTCTAAAAACTCAAAAGTTTTGTTACTGTAATCATTTTATCTGCTTTATTTTTTGTGTTTATGGTGTTAAAATGTTGTAAATAAATCAGATTTTATAGAAAGATGTCTGGACTCCATATTTTAACTTTTAGTTTTAAGTTTCTGCATTTTCTCAGCAGATTTGATCAAAACTGTCATTTAATTCATCTTTTTTCAGAGTTTAGATGTTCTAAACGTTTGTTTGATCAAAGAAATGAGATTTAAATCACTTAGTGGCTTAAATCTGGAGGTAAAAGCAGAGCCACTGCTTCACAGCTGAAATGTTTCTCTTTGTCCACATGGTGGCGCTCTAAGCTCTGACTAAAAGCTGCTCAGCAGCCAAAGTTAGTTTTTCTCCTTTCTGTCTTTATTCAGTTCTGATGTGAAAAGTTTCCTTTAATTAAATGTGTTTATTCCTGATTATTAAATATTGATCTGATCAGATGATCAGCAGCTTCATCCTGATGCTTCACTCAGTTCTTCACTTCAGGTTGAGTTAATTATTTACTGACAGGTTGATGATGTCATTCAGTTGACTCAACACTCAGAACATAATTTGTAAATAATTTCTGCATTAACTGATCATAATGTAACAGATTCATATTTTTCTACTTCCTGTTTATTGATGTAACTTTAGATAAAAATCAAAGTTAGAAAAAAATCTCAAAACACTGAAAACATAAAGAGCAACAATTGATTTTTATTTGTCATTTTGCTCATTTTAGAGATAAAAATACAGAATCAATTCTTGGTGGTGGAGAGAAACTTTAGGTTTAAATTAATCTCATTAATTAGGATATAAATTACAAATCAGATCAGAGCTGGTCTGTGTATAAAAGATGAAATAAATAAAACAGGTAGAAAAGCTGCAGCAACAAAATAAAAGCATAAAATGACTGAAGGAAAACAGATGAAATGTTTCTGTGATCAGTAACAATAATCAATAATCTGAAGCTTCAACGTTTCATAACGGCTGCAGATCCATGTTGGATCCACTGGAGGTTCTAGAAAGTTCTAAGCTGAGAGTTTGGTTCTGATCTGATCTGGATCTGCTTCCTCATTCATCTGCTTCATTAAATAAAGACGAAGAACCAACCCAGTAACCAGTGGAACCATCAGAACGGCTCCAACAATCAGTCCAACATGTTTGTTTCTGCTTCCATCTTCTTTTCTTCCCTCCTTGTTTTCTGTCAAACAGAATCAGAGCTGAAGGTCAGAATCCATTTCTCTTCATCTGCTGCTCTCAGACCAGCTGCTTCTGCAGCAGCTTTAGAAACACAAACATCTGGGCTGACAGGTTCACTGCAGAACCAGAACCACATCTGGCCTTAAAGGGATATTCCCCCTAGATTAGCCACAAAGACTCTGGAGACATTTTACCTTTAAGAAGATTCACTAATTGGACATTAAACCACTTTATGCAGCTTCCTTCTTTCACTGGAACATAGAAACCATGAAAACTCACCAGTAGGAGGCGCCACATCCAGGAAGACGGTCCCGATGGGGTCAGAGGTCAAAGTGCGTCTCTTCCTGCCGGTTGCTACTCTCTGGAAAACCCGACACTCGTATGTTCCCGTGTCGTTGGTCGTCACGTTGCTCAGAAGCAAAGACACGTCTCCGTCCTCCATCCGTCTGTCCTGCAGCTCCACCCGCTTCCTAAAAGATGGATGCTGGTTCTCTGGGTCCGGCTGCTGGTCTCTGTACAGGAGGACATATTCTGGTTCCAGGTCCGGTCGGGTCCACTTCACAAACACAGCAGGTTTGTTGTTGGGGAGTCGGCATGGCAGAGAGACGATCTGTCCAGGAACAGCTGAGATGTTTTTATGAACTACAGGACAGAGAAACAATGACAAAGGGTCATGACAAGACAAATCATGGCGGTTAAAACCCGTGACTCTTCAGCTCATGTTATAATTCACTTCCCACCAACAGTTTGACCTACATAAACTCAAACATCAAGTTCTGAAATAATTCATTCAACCCACTCAAGTCAATGATAATTCACTGAGTTGAAATTAACTTTTATAGACACATTAAATGTTTTCTCAGCAACAATTGTTGATATATTTTCTTTACACTGTATTGTGCTGTATTGTTTTATCACCACAAGGGGGCAGTAATCATATTTTTCTAAACAGCCATAAGTTCTCACCACCGGTCCAGTTGTTCCTCATTCTGAACAAAACATTTAACATTTTGATCATGATTGTCGTTGCTAATACACTAATACCTGTAACAATGGTAAAAACCTGAGTACCAGAATTTAAACTCATTGATCACAGAGATGTCCAATTTTATTAGAAGGATAATAAATATGGAAAAGTCATGAATAGTTTCCTCTATAATAGAAATGCAACATCTTTCACTAATAACCAGGTTTCTGATGTTTTTCCTCTCTAATTATAGCAAAGTGATTTTATTGAAAAGTTGCTTTAAAAACAAACATTCAGCAAATGCAGAGAAAGAAAATAATCCCCATTTTACTTCTGCAATACCGGTTCATGACCACAGGGTGGCAGTAGAGATCTTTTTTGAACAATGTTTTTCTTCGCCTCACCACCAGAACATGAAAGACTCCCATGTTCCAGTTCTCAGTGTGTCTGCTCCTCTCTTTCCCTCTCTGTCTCCTCAGCAGCAACATTTGTAGTGAATGTGACCCAGAGCAGCTATGAGGCAGAGGAGAACCACAGCATCACTCTGGAGTGGACCTTCACCACCAGGACTCAGGGGTCCTACAGGGAACTGTTCATCTACTGTGAATTTAGAACCTCAGTGAAGAGACGGGATAATATATGTTCATCGTGATGGAGTTGAGTTTCCAGAGTCTCAGCATGATCAGTTTTCAGGACGAGTCCAGAGTGACAAAGACGTCCTCAGAGAAGGACGAATCAGACTCCATGTGTCCAGACTGAGGACTGAAGACTCTGGTCTGTATTGGTGTGACATGAAAACTGAAGATGGATTCGGCTCTGCAACATGTCGACTCAACGTTACTGGTGAGGAGAAATGATAATAAAACATTTTTGTTTAATAGTTAAATTCTTAAGATCTGTTTAATGAACCTTCATCTTCATCATGAATCCTCCTGGATCTCAGTTTTCATCAAATATTAATAAATATTTCTGGTTTCTCTCCAGCAGCTGCTGATCAGATCCAAACTCAGAGACCAACTTTGACTCCAGAACCAGAGACGATGAAGGAGCATCATCTTCATCATTCTGGGATCAATAGCAGCTCTAATTAAAAGTTGATTTTGCGTTTCAGGAAGAGAAGAAAGGGAAACAAAGATAATCATTCAACAAATGTAGTTTGAAAATATAATGCAAGTAAAAGTTTTGTTCACTTGAGTTTAGTTGATTAATGATTTTGTCGCCACAGCAACACCAGGTTAGATTTAATTAAACTGATGAATAAAATGTTAGATTGTAATGAATTAATATATTCTAATAATGATGATCAGTTTATTGTTATTGTTTCAGTTTCCTGCTTTAAATAATTTCTAAATGTTTTCTGACTTGGACGTATTGATCAGTTATTGATGGATCAGCTGATTGTTACTGATAAAGTGATTTATTATTTTCACAGGTATATTTTAATAAATATTTTTATAAATATGTTATGAAGAAAAAACACAATGAAGACTTTGACTGTTATAAAGGTCAATATTTCATTGCTTTCAAGTGATGATTTTTATACTTATAATACATTTTAAAGATGAACATGAAACATTAAAGGTGTTTTTTTACATATATTTTCATCCTCAATGTTTGTTTTTGTATAAAATTTATGAATGTAAATGTTGAGGTTTTATTTCAGAACCATTAATTCTTCAACATGTCCAAAGTTTTCTCAGTGTTTCAACTCAAATCTTCTCGAGTTTAATTTCTGATAACATGATTTTTCTGTAATTTTTATCAATGAACAGAAACTGAACTTTTATTAAAACCTGCTTGTTTTTCCACCAGCTGTGTCTCCATCTTGTTCTCCCTGAATGAATCTCTCTCTGTTTGCTTGTTTCCTCTTTAATGTCTCATCATGACTCCATCGTCTCCTCATTGGTTTCTGGATCCTGTGGTCAGGAAGCAGCAGCTGCTGCTCTCAGCCTCCTGAAACATCCTGAAGCTCAGCTGCTGATCTCTGATCAGCTCAGCATCCTGAAGCCTTCAGATCAGGAGTTTCTCTGCTGGTCCTGATGCTGCAGACGCTCTCAGACCAGCAGAGGCTGAACCTCACAGTCCTTCAGACCCAGAGGTCGGCATGGAAACCAGCTGATAAAGCTAAACACAGAAACATCGCTCTGCTTTTACAGGCGGATAAAGTCAGAGATGGAGGAGAAAAACTGGAAGGAAAACTTTAAGGATGGAGATGAAATACTTGGTAGATCTGGATTTACTAAATGTTTAAATGTTTTAAAAATTTATGTAACCAAGTTGCAGTTTGAGGAACTTTGATCTCATGTTGGATGAAACATTTTCTCTTTCTGTAATTTATTCTCATGTTACAATTCATATAAATCAGCAAAAAACTGTTTGGGTGAAAAAAGAAAAAGTTTTGAATCTTCATTATATTCATATTTTTCCAAACAAACAAACTACAGTTTAGATTTCTGACCTTTATGATAAATTCAAAGAAACATTTCCAAGTTGAAAATATTTCCTTCATGTTTTTCTGTAACTTTAATGTCAGTAAATCAATAAACTGATTGCCAACATCTGTCTGTGTGAACTTGTGGAGTTTTAAAGGTAAATTTCTACATAGTTTGTAGAAATCTCAGAGCAGCTGGAAAATATTCATAATGTGAAAAAATGTTAAAAGAGGTTAAGAAGTAAAGATGTACAAATATTTGCTGATATTTTTTATCACAGGAGAAAATGACAGAAATATTAATAAATGAGTAATTAGTGTTTTAATCTCGACACACAGGTGGTCATGATATGAGCTGATAGTCTGTTGGATTATAAAAACTGATATTATTATTATTAAGCTTCTGTGATGATGCTTAAAAATGATCAAAACAGCAAAATTAATCATTTAAATAACAGAAGTTTTATAAAGCAGCAAAAATTCTACAAAAAAAACTGATCAGCTGATCGATCATCAGATATTTAACATTTCTGGTGGTTTTGAAGCAGCAGCTCCTCTTCATCACTTTCTATAAACTCATTTAGCCTTAATTTGGGTTTTACTTTCTGTTTTTTCAAACATGTTATATAAACAACAAAACAAACCGATTAATTGTAAATTAAATAAACTTAACAGTGAATCTTAATGATGGACAAAGAATAAAACAGAACAAATGAATCTGAACTGATCCAGTCAGTCCGTCACTCAGACCTTCAGCTCTATGAGCTCTCAGTTCCTAACTCCACCACCAGGTGGCGCTCCAGTATAACCCTGATGGTAGAACTGGTCTGAGGTCAGATCCAGCAGCTGGATTGGTTCTGCTGAGTCCAAACAGCTGCAGCTCATGTTGATGTTAAAAGGTTCTGCAGTGAATCAGGTTCTGACAACATGAGGGAAGAAATCTGGATTTATTTGGTAAACCACTGAGTAACTGATAATAACACCTGATTTAATATTCAAAATGTGTCCTCAGAAAACTAAAAGTATAAAAGTTATGTGAACATTCTGGTATTTTACAGAGTATTACCAAAATATTTATAGAAATAAGGTGTTAGGTGTGGAGGCTGGTTCTAGACCAGATTTACCATGAGGGTCAGTGTTTTTTGAAAGAAAAAAAACAGAGCAATATTTCATCATTTGATATAATAAGTGAACCAAAGAGCCACTTGTGTCTCCAGAGATCCATGTTGCAGATCCCTGGCAGATGGAAAGTATGATTATAGCAGCTAAAAGTGCAGCACTATAATTTTTAATTCATTGTTAAAGTAAAATTGTGAAGGTTAAAAAAATCCACCACTGAGTATTAGCATAAGACATTTATTTAGTATAACTTCTTTGGTCCCCTGTTGGCCCCCATCTAGATCCGCCTCTGGGCTGCAGGTCTGCGTCTGGTGCATTAATGATCACTGAACAATGAATTAATAAGATATATAAACATTTCTAAATAAAACATACAGAAAGCATTAGCAAACCTTTTAAATGTGTTGACAAAGCACCCTGAGAAATAAGCTTTTTATTCTTTCAGTTTTTTTAAAGAGCTAACAAATTCTTCTTTACTTTTCTTTGACTTGAAGAGCATAACATTAGTAGACACAAATAATCAGGGCTCCACTGTTTTACTGTCTGTTGATCCAGCATTTAGATGACCTTTGAACTGTTGATCATCTCTGAACTTAATGTAAGTGATACAGAGTAAAAGTGATGAAGCCTCAAAATTAAAACTTGAGTTTCTTTGAAAAAAATCATTAGTTGTTCACTTTGTAGTGACTAAAATGCCAAATTCTATGCTACTAGTTTCTGTTGTTCCTGGTAGGTTTTAGTTTTGCTCAATCAAAAGTCGCTATGCAGGTCTTCATTTTAACCTGTAATCATAAAGTTATGTATTTTCTTCACAATGTTCATTTTCTTTCCATTTGCATTTAGAACCAAATAAATTCAACATAAAAGTCGAGTCAAATTTATTTATACAGCACATTTCAGTAGCAAGGTAGTCCAAAGTGCTTTACAAGATAAAAACACAAAAATACAAATAAACAAATGACAGTTTGTCTCTTCTCATTAACAACACCTGAGCAGAATCACACTTGACCTTAAGTAATCCCTTCCACCTTTCCAACAAACTTGGTACACAAAATGAAATAGTGACGAGAAACACAGAAAATAAGATAAATGATTTCTACACGCTTTATAAAACAAGTGTTCAAAAGTAAAATAAAAAGAGCAGGCTGGTGTAAAAAATCCCTTTGGTAGATTGACACATCTTGTGACAGTTTTCAATCTGCTTTGTTTCTATTCAAAGCAGCACTTACCGGAACGAAGGGAAATTAATGTTTTCTTTTCATTTTTAACTTTAAAAGAAGTTTCAAGGTGCCCAATCCACTCATGGGATGGGAGTTCTGTGTACTTGACAAATGAAGACAAAATTAAAATCATAATGATTTTAACAGTAGATATCTTGACAGCGCTTAAACTATGATTTCATCATTGTCACGCCCATCTCGAAGGCGAGGACAAAAAGGGAGACAGACGAGCGGATCTATAGAAACAATTATTTATTTGATAACAAAAATACGCTCTGTGAGATCAGGCCAGCCAGTCAGAGAGAAGTGTGGACCAATGCTGCTCGTTCCGGACGGGTCCGGAGGGCAATCAAGCAGACCGTGACTGGCTAGTCGTCCACTTTTATCATCTACCGGTGTGTGCAATTACCAGTCCATCTACCTGCTTCCTGAAAAAAAAACAAGAACAAACATGTAGAGGACTAGAGACACCTACTGGACAGGAGGGGATCGTCACATCATCAGCAATACAGAAGTGAGGTTTTGTTTTGGTTCTTAGCTGTGACTCATCCAACAGGTTCAGTGAAATAACAGCATCCTCATTTTGATGTTTCAGTTCTTTTAAGAGCTAACTTAATTTGTTTTTGTTTATTAAACTCTTGAAGATATGAGAAAATTAATGAAAAGTTAACACAACTTGTTACCGTGTGTTTATTTTTCACAAAAACACATTTGACTTGAACAGTAGAAGTTAGTAGACACAGCTAATCATGGCTCGACTGTTTTACTGTATGTTAATGACTTTTGAAATGTAGCTGATAGCGGAAGTTTAGGCTGGAAGACCGCCCCCTCCGTCCGCCCATCGACGTCAAGCTCATTCTCCGACCTCAGCGCTGGACCTCACCCAGCGCGTTCAATCAGCACACCCAAGCCATCAGCTGCTTCCTACTTGCGTTCAACCCTCCACCTCCCCTTCTCCACCCACATCCATTGGCTCTCTAGGATGGCACCCTTTCATGACCTCCACCACCAGTCAGGCCCCGGGAGAGAGCATCCCTAATCAGTTATCGGGATGTTGTTGAGAACGAGAATCTCAATCGATGAATCATAATTTGTATTGACACACGGAGCATAAAATCAGCCAAGAAAAGCATTCAGACTTTACTTATTTTATTCACTTTCAGCGCTGAAAGGAGACGCTTTACCATTACATCCGAGAAGAGTTTCTAAAAAAGTCTGTGCAGCGTCTGAGGAGAAAGAGGAGGGCAGCTGATTATATGGACTGAAGACACTCCCTGAAATCACACCATGTCTCTGTGGCCTGATAAGTTTCTGTTTCTCGTGAGAAATGGACCTCTGTGTCTAACAGAATCAAAAATGTAACTCTTTACTATGGGCCCTTTGTCTAACAGCATGTGGCTCTTTCTCGGCCTGGTAAAGCGTCTCAACGATGTTCATTGAGTTCACATCAAATCTCAGCTCCAATCAGCTGCTGGGGCCATGTGCCAAAGAACTGTTATTCATTCCTGTCATTAAATCTTTTAATTGTTCCTTTTTCTCGGTCTGAGTCTTTCCAGATTGAACTGGTGATAATACCTGAACACAATGTAACTGGTACAGAATAAAAATAATGCAGTTAAAACCCTTAACAGGATTCATTCTGGAAGCTTTCAGGTGAACTTAAAGGGTGGAAGAAATTAAGTTAACAAACCAGTTTTAATATCTGATTGGACAGAACCCCAAAAACCCTAAGAGAGAAAAGGCCCGAGGTAATTTAACCGCTTGGAGGAAAACTGACTCTGGATGTTCCTGAAGGCACCACAGAGGATCTCAGCTGATCTAGTTGAGGAGTTTCTTCACCAAATGTTTTCATGGTTTCATGATCTGTGTCTGCAGAGCAGCAGAAAACAGCAGAACCTTCATCGCCTCCTCTTCACTTCTCTCTTCCTCTTCACACTGATTCTGGTTCTGAATGTGGTTCTGGTGGAGATCAGAGGAGGAAACAGACCAGAACCTGGTTCTGTCAGACTGTTGGACTTTAGATGACAGGAGAACAGATCCATCCGTCTGTTTCTCTTTCCTTCCTTCAGTTTCTCCTCTGTCAGGATTTCAGAGCAGTTTGGTTTCATGTTATTGTTGATCTGCTGTCAACAATAACATTAAATCTAAATCTATTTTCTGAGATCTGAACTGAATCTATTCAGAGAAACTCTGAAAATGGAATATTATAAAAGTTGCTATTGTTGTTTTAAAAAATAACATTTAATGTATGCAACTTCATATCTTAAAATAAGATATAATAATTTCCAAATCTTTTGGTAGAAGATTGAAATGAGCAAGAGTTAATTAAAAAGAAAATAAACAGTTGGAGTAAAACTTCTGTTAAAATATTGTGTTCTGTCACTTTAAGAACAAACAATTATTGTGTAGTTTGTATGTAATGTACATAGAAACTACACACTACTATATATATATATATATATATATATATATATATATATATATATATATATATATATATATATATATATATATATATATATATATATATATATATCATCTCCATCTCCATCTTCTATTAATCCTCCTGGATCTCAGTTTCCAATAAATATTAATAAATATTTCTGGTTTCTCTCCAGCAGCTGCTGATCAGATCCAAACTCAGAGACCAACTTTGACTCCAGAACCAGAGAGAGGAAGGACCATCATCTTCATCCCTCTGGGACTGACAGCTACTCAGCTACTTTCCATCTGCATAGAGATGTTCTGGTTCTGACCCTTCCAGCTGCAGCTGGTTCTGCTGGTTGCTCAACCAGAACCTGAAACCAGAACCCTGATCTGAGCTGATTTCAGCTGCAGCAGCTGATGAACCAGTGAAGCTCTGGTTCTGCTCCACTGGTTCTGGTTCTGATGGTTCTGCTGAAATAAATCCAGATTTCTTCCCTCATGTTGTCAGAACCTGATTCACTGCAGAACCTTTTAACATCAACATGAGCTGCAGCTGTTTGGACTCAGCAGAACCAATCCAGCCGCTGGATCTGACCTCAGACCAGTTCTACCATCAGGGTTATACTGGAGCGCCACCTGGTGGTGGAGTTAGGAACTGTGAGCTCATAGAGCTGAAGGTCTGAGTGACGGACTGACTGGATCAGTTCAGATTCATTTGTTCTGGTTTTATTCTTTGTCCATCATCAATGTTAAGCCCAATTTTAATTTTAATTTATGTATTAAAATGATAAAATTATTAATTCTGCTGTTTTCCTTTTCTTTTCTACATTAGCATTAACACAAAAGCTTTTATGAATATAATATTAGTATGTAGATGTTATAATTACAAGTCAACATGCATTATACAGAATATTAGTCTGTATAATACATGTCATAAAGATGATAATCTAAAAACTGTAGTTTGTGTTTGGAAAAATATGAATATAATGAAGAATTTGGACACATTTAAGGTTATTTATTTATTTATTTTTTACCCAGAAAGTTTTCTGCTAATGTATATGAAATGTAACATGAGAGTAAATTACAGAAAGAGAAAATGTTTTATTCATTATGAGAGTAAAGCAGCTGGTTTGATGCTCAGACTGTCTGTCACATCAGTGATCAATAAAGTTTATTGAAAGAATCTGGAGAATTAAAGTTCATGTATTGAACCACCAACAGATTATATAGAATAATGAAACCAATCAGGTCAAAATTTGACCTTAATGAATTTTTTTTATGTTTTAACACCCAGAAATGATCATTTGTTTGTTTTTGTTCATTTTTATGAAGCCAGTTGTGCATCAAGCCAGCAGGTCGTCATCATGTTGAAAACTCAGTTTAAAGACCTAAAGATCAGATTCTTTGATTTAGAAACAAAAATCATCTCAAGTTCATTCAGCATTTTCATCTTTTCTGCTGCTTTGAACTGAAACTGAACATCATGGCAGCTGAGTCGTCGATTCAGGGGCTTGAAACATCATCTATGATTATTGTCTCAATATTAGAGATAATAATAAGCTGTAACATCTGAAGTTCAGTTCTTCAAACTGAGGCTGAACTAAACATCTTATTTTCAGTCGTGTGTCGACCAGGAGATGCTCTGAACATAAACCGTCTTGGAGCTTCATTTTGATCTGTGGAACATTTTCACACAATGTTCTTTATGCTTAAAGGGTCAGCAAAGGTCGGCCATGTTTACTGCTTCAGTCATTTAATTGGCTCCTTTTTGGTCAAGATTTTCTTCAATCTTTTCTTCTTGTAGAGCCGACATGAGGAGCATCACCTTAGCAACAAGGTCATAAAAGTGCATTTCTGATCAATAAGATGGAGCAGCTGGATCAAACACAAAATGTTATAAATATATATAATGCAAGATTTTAAATAATGAATTGAATATAACACATTTGAATAGACAGTTATTCAAAATGGAATCACTGCAGATTAGCAGTCAATAGTACTTTATACTCAACACGCCATTATATTTTAACTTGTCATATTGAAACCAGTTTAAAAAACATTTTAAAGTATTCAGGTTCTATAAATCAGGCTGCACAGTGGTGCAGTGGGTAGAGCTGTTGCCTTACAGCAAGAAGGTTCTGGGTTCGATTTCCAGCTGGGGTCTTTCTGCATGGAGTTTGCATGTTCTCCCTGTGCAGGGTGGGTTCTCCCTGGGTACTCCAGCTTCCTCCCACAGTCCAGAAACAGGTTGTTTGTCTCTGTGTTGCCCTGTGACGGACCTGTCCAGGGTGACCCCACCACTCGCCTGTTGACCTCTGGAGACAGCAGCAGTTAAAGCTGGTCATTAGAGACATGAAGTAACATCAGAAAGTAAAAATGGTTTTATTTTAATCAGCTGGATCAAATGATTCATTTTGGTGACATTTTTTACATGGTGCTTGAAACAAAAATTAATCTGTTCCACTAACTGTAAAAAGTAAGTAAGAGTTTTGTTCTCTTCCTCCTTCAGGCTTTCAGATGTGATGCAGTTTAAATTAGACAGCAGAGAAAAACTACCAACCCCCATGTTAACACAGTGGAATATCTACTAGGCGTGTCTGAATTTGTCCTTTTGTGTGTTTTTTGACAAAGCAAGGAACACATTCCTGAGCTTGCTCTCTGAGCTGAGCTGAGCAAGCTCAGGAATGTGTTCCTGAGAAACACAGGTGTGTTTCTCAGGAACACACCTGTGTTTCTCATGTGTTCCTGAGAAACACATGAACACATGAACATGTGTTCATGTGTTCCTGTGTTTCTCATGTGTTCCTGAGAAACACAGGAACACATTCCTGAGCTTTCTCTCTGAGCTGAGCTGAGCAAACTCAGGAATGTGTTCCTGAGAAACACAGGTGTGTTTCTCAGGAAACACACCTGTGTTTCTCATGTGTTCCTGAGAAACACAGGAACACATGTGTTCCTGAGCTTTTGAGAAACACATGTGTTCCTGAGAAACACAGGAACACATGAACATGTGTTCCTGTGTTCCTGAGAAACACAGGAACACATTCCTGAGCTTGCTCTCTGAGCTGAGCTGAGCAAGCTCAGGAATGTGTTCCTGAGAAACACAGGTGTGTTTCTCAGGAACACACCTGTGTTTCTCATGTGTTCCTGAGAAACACAGGAACACAGGAACATGTGTTCCTGTGTTCCTGAGAAACACAGGAACACATGTTCATGTGTTCCTGTGTTTCTCAGGAACACATTCCTTTTTATTATTTCTGATTTTTATCTCCAGGTTGAGCTGCTCAAGTTTTATTGACTCTAAGAATCTAAACTTGTCATGTTGTGTTGCGGAGAGCGGTGAGAGAGACGCCGGGAATCCCAGGTAGTCATGATGAAATATGATAATTTAATGAAAAAACCAGGAGGAACAACAGAAAATCACTGGCAGCACAGGAACAGAACACAGACGTGAGACGAGGGTGTGATAAGACGAGGATCCGACGAAGAACACAGACACAGGTGGGTTTAAATACCCAGGGAAGATAATCAGGTAAGTAGACACACCTGGGGGACAATCAACGGGGAGGACAGGACAGAGACTCAGAGGAAACAGGACAGAAACACAGAAAATGTCAAAAATAAACACTCAAAAACACGGATCATAACAAAACTGAAGTTTTACTGATAAAAAAATTGGCAGAAAAATTATAGATTAATTATTTTGAGACCAGTATATTAAAATTAATCCAAGTTTATAAACAATAAAGAAAAAGTTGAGTGAAAAATGGTTTTTAATCAAATTTAACTCATCAACAATTTATTCATAATTTACTGAGTGAAAATCTAGAAACAAACATCAACTCAGTTTGTTACTAAAGAAACTTTAATCAACAAACTTTAGATCAGCTCATCTTTAACATTTAATTAACAAACATTTTGAGAATTAGTTAATAATCGACTGATCAAAATCATAAACAAAGAACCAACATAGAGTTTACCATCTGTATTTAGCATTAAATGTTTCTGTGAATTATCATATTTTTAACTTTGTTGTTTGATTGAAATTCTTAACAGCTGAGATGGAAAATAAGGTTTATCTGTTTTGGATTATAGTTTATAACATTTACAGTTGTGGTCAAAAGTTTACATACACTTGTAAAAAATCATAATGTTATGGCTGTCTTGAGTCTTCAATAAGTTCTACAACTCTTATTTTTCTGTGATAGAGTGATCGGAACACATACCTGTTTGTCACAAAAAACAGTCATAAAATTTGGTTCTTTCATAAATTTATTATGGGTCTGCTGAAAATGTCACCAAATCTGCTGGGTCAAAAATATACATACAGCAACATTAGTATTTGGTTACATGTCCCTTGGCCATTTTCACGGCAACTAGGCGCTTTTGTTAGCCATCCACAAGCTCCTGGCAAGCTTCAGGTCGAATGTTTGACCACTCTTCTTGACAGAATTGGTGCAGTTCAGCTAAATGTGATGGTTTTCTTGCATGAACCTGTTTCTTTAGCACTGTCCACATGTTCTCAATGGGGTTTAAGTCAGGACTTTGGGAAGGCCATTCTAAAACCTTAATTCTAGCCTGGTTTAGCCATTCCTTTACCACTTTTGATGTGTGTTTTGGGTCATTGTCTTGTTGGAACACCCAACTGCGCCCAAGACCCAACCTTCGGGCTGATGGTTTTAAGTTTTCCTGCAGAATTTGGAGGTAATCCTCCTTCTTCATTATCCCATTTACTTTCTGCAAAGAACCAGTTCCACTGCCAGCAAAACATCCCCAGAGCATAATACTACCACCACCATGCTTGACAGTAGGCATGGTGTTCCTGGGATTAAAGGCCTCACCTTTTCTCCTCCAAACATATTGCTGGGTGTTGTGGCCAAACAGCTCAATTTTTGTTTCGTCTGACCAGAGAACTTTCCTCCAGAAGGTTTTATCTTTGTCCATGTGATCAGCAGCAAACTTCAGCCGAGTCTTAAGGTGCCTTTTCTGGAGCAAGGGCTTCTTTCTTGCACGGCAGCCTCTCAGTCCATGGCGATGTAAAACACGCTTGACTGTGGAGACTGACACCTGTGTTCCATCAGCTTCCAAATCCTTGCAGACCTGCTTCTTGGTGATTCTTGGTTGACTCTTGACCATCCTGACCAATCTCCTCTCGGCAGCATGTGATAGCTTGCGTTTTCTTCCTGATCGTGGCAGTGACACAACTGTTCCATGCACTTTATACTTGCGTATAATTGTCTGCACAGTTGCTCTTGGGACCTGTAGCTGCTTTGAAATGGCTCCAAGTGACTTCCCTGACTTGTTCAAGTCAATAATTCGCTTTTTCAGATCCACACTGAGTTCCTTTGACTTTCCCATTGTAGCTTTTGTAGCTGAGTCTAATCACTGGGTCAAATGAGCCCTATTTAAATGGGCTCATGAGAAGTCAACAGCTGTAGTCAATCAGAATCACTTACAAGAAGTGAAGAGGCCATGACATGAAGCTAATTTGATTGACACAACTCGCTACATCACCAAAGTTGACAAATTTTGTTGCTGTATGTATATTTTTGACCCAGCAGATTTGGTGACATTTTCAGCAGACCCATAATAAATTTATGAAAGAACCAAATTTTATGACTGTTTTTTGTGACAAACATGTATGTGTTCCGATCACTCTATCACAGAAAAATAAGAGTTGTAGAACTTATTGAAAACTCAAGACAGCCATAACATTATGTTTTTTACAAGTGTATGTAAACTTTTGACCACAACTGTACATATGAAGAGCAAAATGTAATGAGACATGTTCACGTTCTCATGTATTTCAAGAGAAACTATTCTTCTAAACTGAAGCAGAAGTTTTTTTGCCCTGGGATAAAAATCTGCCTGCTGGACTTACATCCACAGTTTGTTCTGAGTTTTCATTCCTGTTGCAGAAACTGGAAGTTGTTGTAAACAACCTGCTGTAAATGAAAACTGAGCCTAAAGTCAGAAACATGGAGAGTTTCTAAAAGAAGCTTAATAAGTTAGTAATGATTCAGCAGCAGCAGCTTGTAGCACAGCCAACATTTATTCCTGAATATAGTTAATTTATTTCTCTATTTTCTGAAGGTTCAGTTAAACATTTCTGCTCATGTTCTTCATTCTCATTTACAATCATTAAAAGCAGATTATTTAAACCAGTGACCTGATCATTTAAAGCAACCCAAGTTTTAATTTCACTGAGTATTTTTTATTAAAGTGATAAATTAGTTGAAGTTTCTTCATGTAAGAGCAGGAAGACGTGGGGAAGTCAACAAGCTGAGTTTTCATTGTTGATGTTTCAGAGACAGGCAGTTTTTACTTCCAGCCGAGGTTTTGTGAGAAGACTATATGAACACCCTTCTGTCAAATTTTAATCGGAGTTTGATGGATTAATTGATATTAATTGATATCAAACCCCCTCCCCCTCCTATGGGAACTATGTGACCTTGTGACCCCCCCCCCCAAAAAAAAAGTGAATATTGAATTAATAAATATAAGTGAATAAATAAATATAGTATATTCTAAACAATGTTGAATTAGATTAGGAATTTTGTAACTACCTCTGGTTTTAAACAGATTGTTTTCTTGATACACAGTGCTGGAATTAAAGCCTTTAAGTCTTGTTCCAAAAGAGAGACACAGGCTGACAGAGAAACCAGAGACCTGCTGCGTGTGTATCTGTCCTCGAGGAGGAGGGGGGACCGAGGAGAGTCTTACTGCTGCGTGTGTGCGCATGCATGTCTGCAGACTATAGATAAGTGTTAGATCAAACTCTTACAGGACATGAAAAAAAAAAACTTAAAGACGAAAACATGGATCTGTTGGAATGCTACTACTCAAGTAACCCTAGTCAGAGGGGTTACATGCAAAGACTGAGGGAGGAATGGTTACTTCGACACCCACAGTCTACAATGACTGCCAAACAACTAGTAGCTCAGTGCTCCAACATCCGCAAACGGCAACTGCTATCACAACTTGAGATTGACGAGGTACAACACAAATGCTACGGCAAGAGGGAGGAGCCCGGATGTAAGGTCAGTTAACAACAACTCCCTGACCTGAGAGAGAGAATCGTGGCCCGAATGAACACCAGGCAACCCCGACGAGTACGCTTGATTAAGATCAAGATAACAAGGAGGGAAGTCAGCACTCAAGGGGTGCAATGAAAAGATCAGTAATGTGCAGTCAGCACCCTGAACAATACTTGTGCAGTCAGCACAGTATTCAGTATCAATGTCTCCCAGTAATCAGATACCCTGCCGGAACCATCTGAGCGCAGAGATGGGAGAGTGCCTTTCTATGTTGGTCTAAAAACAGTCTGAGATTTGAGTCTATTATTCTCCTTATTTGGATGATGGGAATCTCATAAACCACAATTAATTGGTTATTTGTCATAATAATGTAATAATAATGAAAGTTCAGAGATAAATTAAAGTGAAAACCTTTATTGGGTAATAATGTATGTTTAGAATTGCGTAAAAATGATTAATTTTTAAATGCATAGTCTGAGGATTTGACAAAAGTGTGAGTGGATTAAATATGAAAAGCTGGAATCTGCATGAGGCTGTTTGATCAACCAGAGAGAAAGAAAAATTATGCTTGAAGAGGAATTTAGACTTTCTTTTTCAGAAGGGTTCCAACACGTCTGGGCAGCACCATGTAACCTGAGAGCAGAATATCAACATTACTTGCCTTAAGGTGACTCCACCTACTAATACAATAATATTTAAAACCATGTGAAGCCCAGAAATCCTCTAGTGAACAACAAGGAACAGAGCTGGAAAGACCTTCATACTCCACAGGTTTTATCCATGCAGCCACCAGGTGAGTCAGTCTGTTCTAAAATCAAAATCAAATTTTATTTGTATAGCACATTTCATCAGCAAGGCATTTCAAAGTGCTTTACATCACAGCAAACACAAAATCATGCAAGTTTCTAGTTTATTGTTGGTCAGTTTTTATTCTGACTGTTAAGATGAAGAGGAACTCTGTTAAAATATTTAACAGCTTGATCATGATCAATGTTGTTAATGTACTAGAACCTGTTAAAATGGTAAAAATCTGACTTTCTGGTTACTGACAGAGAAGAGAATCTGTTTCAGAACCACAGAGAATGACAGAAATTATAGACAATGATAAACAGCTTTTATTGAGAATCTGCTGAAGTGATGAATTTTTAAATGTTTTACTGGCCTTAATTTGAGAATAGTTGGACATTAATCTTTTCTCTGTTTTGACTTTCAGTATTAAACTCAACTTTTCTTCCTTGTTGATGAAATACGACTGAAAGTTTGTGAACCAGCTGATCAAACATCTGTCCTGATGTTCTTCATCACTTCACTGATGTTTATTCATCTTGATAATTTCAAGCCAGATGTTTCTGATCCTGCTGCTCCTCATCCTCAGCTCATGTCTCTGTGGTCAGTCTCCATCTTGTCTTTGTGACAGAAAGCTCTGTAGATGGAGCTGAAAGACTCCCATGTTCCAGTTCTCAGTGTGTCTGCTCCTCTCTTTCCCTCTCTGTCTCCTCAGCAGCAACATTTGTAGTGAATGTGACCCAGAGCAGCTATGAGGCAGAGGAGAACCACAGCATCACTCTGGAGTGGACCTTCACCACCAGGACTCAGGGATCCTACAGGGAACTGTTCATCTACTGCAGCTTGTTGGCTCCTTATAGCCCTCTAGTTCTCTATCACGTCCATCAAGGTGATGAGTTTCCAGATTCTCAGGATGATCAGTTTTCAGGACGAGTCCAGAGTGACAAAGACGTCCTCAGAGAAGGACGAATCAGACTCCATGTGTCCAGACTGAGGACTGAAGACTCTGGTCTGTATCGATGTGGAGTGAAAACTAAAGATGGATCTGGGATTAAAAGCTGCAGACTCAACGTCTCTGGTGAGTTTATGTTGCACTATCCAAACTCCAGACATAATAATGGAATGTCAAAACTTTTATAGCTGTGGGAAAACTTTAAGGCTCCTTCATTGTACTGTCCATCCAGCAGCTACTGATGTCGCTCCAAAACAGAGACCGACCTTGGATCCAGAAGCAGAAGGTCGAGGAAGGATCGGCCTCCATGTTTCTCTGGGACTGACAGCAGCAGTTGCAGTAGCTCTGATCTTCAGATTCTTCTTCAGTTCTATAAAACATCAGAAGGATTCAAATAACTTGCAGCCTCTTGGAAGATCCTGAAGGTCCATTATGCTGCTGGACAAATGGCTTCATGTTGGACTAGAATATGTTGGTGTCCAGAGGAGGTTTTAGTTTGACTGCTGGGTGTCTAGGTGCTGCTGCTAAACAAACCCAGATCATTATTCCTCCACCACCGAGCTTTACAGTTGGTTTAGTGAGTTGAAGACTAGAAATCTGGTTCTTCATTGAGATGCAGCTGTGAAAACCAACAATCTGCTGCTGATCCATTTAGAGACAAGATTTTATTGGTGACTCTCCATCATACTGGTTCAGCCTTTTCCCTACCGTTTTGTCATGACCTTTAACCTTTAACAAGCTACTTGAGGTCTGGAGAGTAATTTGAATGCAATTGTTCCTTAGCAGTGAAAGACTGGAGTTTGTGAAATTTACATTTTTATGTTACTGTGAATATTTTTATGAGACTGTTTCTGTGTCATATTTAATTAATGTAGCATATTTAGACTGAAAGAGGATGCTACTATTGAGCCCAATGCTCTTTATCTGTAGCTTGTATGTTAATAATTTTCTCATGTCTTTAATAAATCCATATTTTTGCAGACATGTCAGAATCTGTCCTGCTTTTGGAAATTTGTTTAACCCACATGCAGAAACACCATCAGGAGATCAGAACATTTCTTTTAGCTTTATTTACAACAAGTTGAAAAGTGTGATAATGAAGGTCCAGGACAGGAACAAAATCCACGCTGGCAGGCTGGCTAGGAACACTGGGGACCAAAGAGAGACGTGAGTCCAGCAGGGTGCTAAGGTCGGATGGTGACAGTGGTGCAGGCAAGGCGATCCGCCATGGAGGGGCGAGAGTTGGGTCAAGAGGAGGTTTGCCGAAGTGGGAGGAAGTTTCCAAAGAAGATCCTGGTGGTGCAAGTGGCAAGGCACGCCGGTTCCTGTTAGTGTGTCCCAGAGGCGATGGAGGATGAGGGGCGAAGCAGGTTCAGGTAGAGCGGCAGTAGAGAAGTGATCAGCTGCTGCTGTGGGGGCGAGAGCGCAGTGGGGGTCGAACAGGAGAGAGGAAACCACCATCTGGGTGGAATCCCAAGTAGAAGCGTATCTAGCAGGGCAGAACACAAACGTAGGTGAACTCTGAATTCAAAAGGCTTCAGATCTGAGACTCTGAGGGGCTGGAGTCAGGAAAACACTCTGGACTCAGAGGACCGGCAGCCGGCTCTTCTTGTGCTCCACTAATGAAGAAGATGAATCGCAGGTGTGCAGGAGAACCTCCGAGAGGCTCAGCTCCCAACCTGCTTCCTGGACATCTAGTGAGGGAAGGAAGGGACTTATGGGTGGTGACAGAGGTTCCCAACAGGATCTTTATTCACTGTTGAAATGTTTGATTGTTTCCAGAACTGAAATCAACTCTGGCAATACGAGTTTCTTACTAAACTGATGATCTATTCATTGAAATGTACAAATCTGTTCTCTCTCTGGTTTTAACAGCAGAAATTAAAGGTGCAGTCCCAAACTTCATCAGTCCAAGGCCAAACAGATCTTTGACTGAGATCCAGTGAATATGCCTAATAAGAGTTACTGCGCCTTTTTAAATTACCTTAACAACAATATCATACATTGTTTCCAAATTAAAGAGACAAGTGAGAAAATGGCGTTAGTTGAATAAGAAACAAAAAAGGATGAAATCAGAGCAATGTTTAAAGATGCTTGGTTTAACAATATTAATTTTAAAATATATTAAAAATATTTTAATGTATGATTCTTCATGTGTTCCTGACTCTTCTGCTTTGGACTTTGCTGGTTAATCTGTTAATGTTGTGTTCATTGTGGGACAACAGAGAGAAACATGGAGTTTTCTGACTGTTTCTGATGTTCTTGTAGGGCAAGTTTAGACCAGAGTGCCAGAAACCTTTCTTATCCAAAGCTGAACTTTTATTTTCGGTGTTGTTTTTCCACACATATTATTTTGAGACTGAATGTGACAGTGCATGTTCCAACAAAGCAAAAAGGGAATGTCTGAGGAGAATTTAATGTCACTTCTGGGCACAGCCTTTTTGCTTGAAATGAAATTCTGCTGGAAATTTCAAAAGTTCTCAAATCAGAACTTCTGCACAACATACTGCATTCTGTCATACTGCCCAGGGGCCTCATGGGTAAAAGAGTGCACAGTTTTCACACTAAAACTTGGTGTTTGCATTTATTGATATTTTTTTTGTTGAAATTGTGTAAATCATGGATCTATGAATAAATATTTAGTCACCTGATTTGCTGTTGATCAGAAGCCTCCAACCATCCATCCTGTCCAACAAATAATACATCAAGATACTACAGAAATCTCTCTCTGAGTTCTACATTCTTCTAAACTGAAAGAAAGTCTGTTGGATTTTTATAAACAAAGCGTGTTCATTGGATTATGTTTTGGTTTTATAACTTTATTATGTGATGCCAACATATTTAAGCATGTTGGCATCGTCAATGTTTCATGTTCAGGATTAATGTACAGGTTACTAGTACAATTCCATCAATGACCAAACTATAGACATCAGAGAAGCTGAATAGAAAGGATTTCTCTTCCCACACAGAAAAAAACACACAAGGAAATGATGAGGGGAAGCCCTGCTGATGTCATTTCTTTTGAATCTTCAGGTACGTTACCTGGCAGCTTGAAGTTAACTGTCACATCCATGGATAAATTTGAAGGTCATACCCAGAACTCTGTTTAGAGGCTGATCTCAAAGCGTCCCAACTTCAAATCCTGTTCCTGGTATTCCTCCTGCCCCCTGTCTATTTCATGTCAAATAAAAACCACCAGTGCCAAAAAATTAATTAAAAAAACCTACAACATCTTGATGGACGTTTGGATAAAACCAACTTAATATGTACCTTTCTAATTGCAAAGGGGGCAATTATTCTTTCAAAGAGTTTATAGTTAACATTTGTAACCTTTGATCAGAAACGACTGATTCTCCATTTGATACTGACTTTAGTTCCAGTTTTTTTTAAGTTAACTTCAGATCTGCAAGCAGGTGATCTGCAATTTAAATACAAATTAGCATAAAAGAAAAACGTGTTTGTGGGAAAAAAAGCAAAACAGAGGGTAATGAACTTCCAACATAATCTACTCCTTCACACTGACGTAAAACCCACAGAGGAAATGACTGAGGCTTATTCACAGTAGATATTTTATTTCTTGGCGCCATCTAGCGGGTGCGAAGATGAACAACATACAAGGAAACAAACCTGACACTGTAGAACAGGGGTCCCCAAACTGTTTCCTGTGAGGGCCACATAACTTTTCCTTTCTCTGGTGGGGGCCAGAGTCAGTTTGTAACAGAAAAAGTGTGACGATTGCAGGAGTACCGAAATGTAAAAATGTATTGTTTTCCAGAAAGCACAATCAAATAACCCTCTCTGGGTTCTTCACAGAAAAAATCCAGGAAGGATTATTGTCTGTATTTTACAAACTATGAGCCACACCCGACTATAAACCACAACCCCAAAGTTTTTTTTAAACCAGTAAACACACATATAAGCCACAGTTATCTCTGCTGCTCCAGGTTTTCCACAGCGATGCAGCAGTTTGTGGTTTATAGTCGGGTGTGGCTCATAGTTCGTAAAATACGAAGTTTCTTTTGTGTCTAGGTACAATCTGATCATTCAGTTCACAAATGAAGTTTTATTATCAGGATTCTGCAAATTGAATTTTTTCATAGTATATTTTATTCATTCCTTTCACATTTAAAGCTCCCTAAAAAGGATACATTACCTTTCTGTGAACTATAATTTTGATTCCTTTGAGTTTCATGATATTTTACGAAATCTGACTGATATGATCTTCTTGAACGCATCCTGATGCTTCACATTTATACACTTATCAGTTACAAGAGGTGTACGGTGTACTGTCTGTTAGTGAACATTAATGAACAGGTAGCATCATTAGGACAAAGGAAAAAATAAAGTTGTAGATAATTTTAAAAAGGTAACAAAACAATTTACCATGTTGTGACCAACTCTTGGAGCTCGGTTGTGTAGCGAGCAAGTTTTATTCTTTAGGTAAGTGTACCAACAGCAAACTTGGTTAATGTTATTATAAGTAGGGCCAGGTGTCAGAAGATGTGAGTTAGTCTCCATGAGAGGGGCTACTTGAGAAAAAAAGCAAAGATTCACTGATTGAATTGTTGATCGATAGCCAGCATATGTTTGAATTTCTGCAACAAACATTGAATGAAAAGAAAAAAAACTATATAAATCCTGAATGATCATTCAGTTTGATAAATATTTACATAGAGCATCATTCAATAAATCGATAGAAATCCAAGTGCTCACATCAAAACATCAAATCTAAATAAATAGAAATCGTACTAAATATTTTAAGACTGATGGTTCACATTGATCATTTATACATTTTTAGTAATGGAACCTTAACAACTACAGGTGAACTATATTTTGTTAGTGCACTTAAGCATGTTAGATAACGGATGGAGTAAAAGAATCATTAGGGCCAAAAAACAAAAACAAAGAGCGTGTAAGTCAGAGACAAAAGTTGTAGATAATTTTAAAGGTAACAAAACAATTTACCATGTTGGAGCAACTCTTGGAGTGTGGTTGTACAGTGTAAAAAACTTTAAACTTTGGGGAAAACTGAAAGATAAATATGAGCAGCAGCCTGACCTGGGCCTGTTTAGTCGCTGTCACATATTCTCAAAAAATAAAATTTACAGATGAGGAACTTTTACTGAAATGCATCACACTAGCAATTGTTGAAGAAAAAAAAATCTATGAGTTTCAAATGTAGTTAAACCAACCTTTACTATTTTGGAGAAACCAAGAAGCACCGAGAAGATCAGTGTTGATACAACAACAGGAAAAAGACTGAAGCAAAGTAGCATTCACAATGAGGTGAGGACAAATTCTGGAAAGGGATCGATGTTAGTTTGTCTTTCACTTTAACTGTAGAAAAGCTAAAAGTTAAATTTGAGTAGCCTCATGTAGGCCTGTTTACTACCCGACACATATCCTTAAGAAATACAGTTACAGATGAGGAACTTTTACTGAAATGTATCCCACTAGCAGCTGTTACAGAAAGTATCTGTAGAGTTTAAAATTTAAGTGACTGTTTTCGGAACGGATGAAGGAAATTACAAACTCATAGTCAGCACCGACTAGTCGTGCTGCCATAAATATTGCAGTAAAACAGATAAACTGTTGTTTTCCTTCAAAAGGATTGCCTGAGGCAGTCATCAACAGTTGCAGGGTCAGAGGTCAGCCCCTCTTACCTAGCCACGGGTTATCTTATATCCTGTTAAAGAGTATGAGACAGGTTTCATCGTATGTTGGCTCAAAGACCAGATGCTTTAAGTTTTTTTTTCATGTCCTGTAAGAGTTTGATCTAACACTTATCTATAGTCTGCAGACATGCATGCGCACACACGCAGCAGTAAGACTCTCCTCGCCCCCCCTCCTCCTCGAGGACAGATACACACGCAGCAGGTCTCTGGTTTCTCTGTCAGCCTGTGTCTCTCTTTTGGAACAAGACTTAAAGGCTTTAATTCCAGCACTGTGTATCAAGAAGACAATCTGTTTAAAACCAGAGGTAGTTACAAAATTCCTAATCTAATTCAACATTGTTTAGAATATACTATATTTATTTATTCACTTATATTTATTAATTCAATATTCACTTTTTTTTTGGGGGGGGGGTCACAAGGTCACAAATTTCCCATCATATGATATATGTGACATATGTCTGGGGGGAGGAGGGAGGTCAAGAGGTCACATAGTTCCCATATCAATTAATCCATCAAACTCCGATTAAAATTTGACAGAAGGGTGTTCATATATCTCTCTTAAATGCATCTTCAAATAGTTTATCTTTTTAAAACTGACTCTGAGGTAATTTATTCATGTATAATCTGTCATCTTTATGTTTGTTAAAAATAACCTTATTTTTATTACAACAAACCTTCTGAGATGAAACTTCACAGAATCAACCAGATGGAAACTTTTCCTCTTTCTGATGAAGTTTTATTGTTTTAAGTCCAACTTGCAAGATTTGATGACTTTAATGTTTTTCAGAGAAATTATGTCTAAATTAACTATGTTCCTGTTAAATATTTCTATCTACAATCTGATCATCTAAACATTCAAAATAAATGATCAACATTCAGATCAGTCCTTTTTCTACAGATGATGATAATATCTTCCTCATTAACCTGATAGAGTCTCTGAGTCATTTTGGTCCAAAAGGTGAATTAATATTAATTAGTGATTCCATCTGATGTCTGATATTCAACATGTCTGATGTTATTATAATAATCATCAAGTCTCTCCAGTTAATCTCCATCTATTGGTTCTAGTTTTCTGACTGAGCCTGAAAATCCCTCATCATGACGACATTTTATACTGAGCTGCTCTCATCTCACCGTATGAAATCCTGATATTAGAAACTGAAGAAAAACTGAAGAAAAACTGAGGAGAAACTGAGGAAAAGCTCTGGTTTAATGTGAGAAGGGACCAAATAATTACAGATAATTAATTAGTAAAAAAAAAAAAAATCTTATTCATCTGACTTTCTGACTTTATTTTCAACAGTTTTAAAACTTTTTGGTCCATTAATGGATTTCATTGGAAGTTTGTTATTTATTATCACTGATCTTTACTTGTTGCAACTTGATGAACCTTTCTATGGCCCCTCAGGCTGCTGTCATACGTAAGATTAAAAAAAGTTAATCAAGACAAAGACAGGAACAGTAGAATCTTTCCCCAGTAGCAAAAAGACAGAGTGCCGCTGCCGCCAGGGGGCGACAGCAGCCCATTTCAGACAGGCATGTCTGAACCTGGAAATGAACAAAAGTTACCTTTACCTTTGACATCTACGTCATTTGACTCTGTATTTCTTAACCAATCAGAAACCGAGGCAGAGTTTGTTGTTTAAGGAAGTCAGGGCAGCATTTCTGTCTCCAACCCACATGTCACAGACTTTGTTTAGCCCATTAAATCATTGGTTACATGCATTTTAAAAACATTTAAACATTTAGTAAATCCAGATCTACCAAGTATTTTGTCTACTTCCTTAAAGTTTTCCTTCTCAGTTTTTCTCCTCCCTCTCTGACTTCATCAGCCTGTAAAAGCAGAGCGATGTTTCTGTGTTTAGCTTTATCAGCTGGTTTCCATGCCGACCTCTGGGTCTGAAGGACTGTGAGGTTCAGCCTCTGCTGGTCTGAGAGCGTCTGCAGCATCAGGACCAGCAGAGAAACTCCTGATCTGAAGGCTTCAGGATGCTGAGCTGATCAGAGATCAGCAGCTGAGCTTCAGGATGTTTCAGGAGGCTGAGAGCAGCAGCTGCTGCTTCCTGACCACAGGATCCAGAAACCAATGAGGAGACGATGGAGTCATGATGAGACATTAAAGAGGAAACAAGCAAACAGAGAGAGATTCATTCAGGGAGAACAAGATGGAGACACAGCTGGTGGAAAAACAAACAGGTTTTAAGAAAAGTTCAGTTTCTGATCATTGATAAAACAGAAAAATCATGTGATTAGAAATAAACTCATAAGAAGATTTGAGTTGAAACACTGAGAAAACTTTGGACATATTGAAGAATTAACGGTTCTGAAATGAAACCCCAACATTTACATTCATAAACTTTCTACAAAAACAAACAATGGTGATGAAAATATATGATAAAAAAACACCTTTAATGTTTATTGTTCATCTTTTAAATGTATTAAACATATAAAACTTCAAAATAGTGAAATATTGACTTTATACCCTCTGAAGGCTCCATGTTGTTTTGTTGTCTTTTTTATTCACAAGATATTTATAAAAATGTTTATCTAAATATACCTGTGAAAATAATAAATCATTTTATCAGTAACAATCAGTTGATTCAGCATTTAGACACAATAACTGATCGATACGTCTGACTGTTTTTAGAGATGATTTAAAACGGGAAACTGAAACAACAATAAACAGATTAATATCATTATTATTACAATATAATAATTCATTACAATCTAACATTTTCCTCATCAGAACATCAAATCTAACCTGATGTTTCTGTGGCGGCAAAATTATCATCAACCAAACTCGCTTGAACAAAACTTCAATCTGCACTATATTTTCCAGCTGCACGTGTAGAATGATTATTTTTGTTTTTCTTTCTTTTCATTCTCAAAATAAAAAATATAATCAAGATTATTAGAACCATCCCAGCTGCTGCTGCTATGACTGTCACAGTGATGAAGATGATGGTCCTTCCTCTCTCTGGTTCTGGAGTCAAAGTTGGTCTCCGAGTTTTAATCTGATCAGCAGCTGCTGGAGAGAAACCAGAAATATTTATTAATATTTTGTGAAAACTGACATCCAGGAGGATTCATGATGAAGATGAAGATGTTGGTTCATCAATACAGATCTTAAGAATTTAACAATTAAACAGAAATGTTTTATTATCATTTATTCTCACCAGTAATGTTGAGTCGACATTTTGCAGATTCTAATCTTCCATTTGCCATCACGTCACATCGATACAGACCAGAGTCTTCAGTCCTCAGTCTGGACACCTGGAATCTGATTCGTCCTTCTCTGAGGACGTCTTTGTCAATCTGGACTCGTCCTGAAAACTGATCATCCTGAGACTCTAGAATCTCATCTCTTCGATCTGATAATGGAATAATGTGTTATGAGTAGTTAACTGGATGCAGAAGATGAACAGATCCCTGTCGGATCCCTGAGTCGTGGTGGTGAAGGTCCACTCCAGAGTGATGCTGTGGTTCTCCTCTGCCTCATAGCTGCTCTGGGTCACATTCACTACAAATGTTGCTGCTGAGGAGACAGAGAGGGAAAGAGAGGAGCAGACACACTGAGAACTGGAACATGGGAGTCTTTCAGCTCCATCTAGAGAGCTTTCTGTCACAAAGACAAGATGGAGACTGACCACAGAGACATGAGCTGAGGATGAGGAGCAGCAGGGAGATCATCTTCATCCTGAGAGAGGAAGAGGAGGAGGAGGAGAGGCAGCAGGACATCAGTCACTAAATGAGGAACAACTGGACTCCTGAGGAAAATGAAGGTAGTTTAGAAAGAGATCACTACTGCCACCTTGTGGTTATAAACTCACACCAAAACTTTAACAACAGGATGTTTTCATTCTCTGCAGCAGCTGAACCTTTTATTGTAAAACTTTTTCTGAGTTAAATCAGTTTCTTATAATCAATGAAGAAAAAACACCAATGAGTGAGTTTTATCTTATTTTACTGCTAATTAATGAAAAGGATATGAAGTCAATGACAATCTACAAGTTTAGCATTGCTTGTCATCACTTAAATGTTTTTGTCACTAATTTCACAGTTAGTGACAAAAAACTGTCACTGTTTATAGAGATTCATCAGATGAACTTCTGTAAGCCTTCTTGTAATGGTAATTATAGTTTACATTCAATTAGAAAACTGCATTAGATCAATTTATTTTAAATAGAGATTTCAGGTTTCTGAAAAGTCTGTTAATTTCTGTACAGTCAGTTTCACTTTGGACTTTAATCAACGTGGATTCTGGTTTTCTTTCTTCCTCCAAACTCTGGAACCTTCATTTCTGAATGAAATTCAAACTTTACTATCAGCTGAAAAGACGATTTCTGCTTAACCAGTTTAAGGCTCTTTGCCTGAGTGAATCCAACAGAGTGAACAGAATCTGCTCTGAATCAGCCTCAGTTTCTCCTTCCTCCTTGTAAAACTCCTTGAAAATTGTGAGTGACTTTTTGACAAGGCTGCAGCTTTCCCTGTTGCACCTTCATTTAGCACAGTTTTTCCTTCCACTCAACTTTTGATAAACTCTCTGAACAACCAGCTTCTTAAGCAATAACTTTTCTTTCTTCCTTGCATGGAGACAAATGTTCAATATAAGCAAACATCTCATTATGAAGAGAGTCGACATGTTTTCTGTCCAATCAGCAGTTCAATAAATACCATTAGAGGTTCAGGAAACCTTTGCAGCTGTTTGGAGTTAATTCACTGATTAGTGTTACAACATGATTTTCTAATATTTTCTACAATATTAAACTTTCCAGAGACAGTGGAGGTCGAGTTTATTATCTGTAAACCATAATAAATGTTGTAAAAACTGAAAGATTAGAAAATTTGACTCTGTTTGAATCTATGTAATGTATTTTAGTTTCACTTTCTGGAATTAGTGACAAAAACTATTTAAGAAAATTAAAATGTTTTGTTCTCTTTTCACTGCTGAATATAATCGAATATAATCTACAATGTAATAAATATAAAATATGACCAGAGATGTTGTGAGAAAACATTCATTTAATGTCTCAACACACATTTATTTCCACTCACTGCTGAATATAATCAATTAATTTGGAGCCGACATTTCAGTTCATATTTAGTAAAAATGTTTGGAGGAAACAAACTGTAATTTGAGCTGTGGGCGGAGTCACATGGTAACCTACAGGAGAAAACAGTTGGCATTTGCTCCCTTCCTGTTTCTGAACTTTCATCCTTCAGTGCTGAATGTTTTCAGAAACAGTTTTGTTTTAATCATATATGGATGAACAAATAAAACACTTTCCGCCTGTGAAACATGGAATACATTTTGTCTTTGCAGAAATATGGATCTAAGAAGTTTTTCTATAGCAGGAAATTGTTTCACCTTCCTGCTTTAAAAGCTGTTGAAAGTAGAAAGATTTATTTACATTTCACCTTATTTTTAAAAATAAACACAATAATTACAATAGCTGCCATAATGTTTTTCACATTAAATACAGAAAATGACTTATTTATATTTCGCTTTTCTGTTGAACAACCACCTACTATGAGCTTCTGAGACGACAGACGGTGACTAGTTGCTTATCTGAGGTTAAGTGGAGAAAAGTTGGATAAACTCATTTAATTCTGATGATAAAGGAGACACAAAACATTCAGTTACTAGAGCGGCTCAGACAGAAAATCCAGTCACAGAGTTTTAAAGTTATTAGAGACATACTGACCTGAAGCATACAGATTTAGGATCTAATTATTGTGTTTTACATTTATTACAGGTCAGCGTTTAACTGACTTGCAAAGCTTTGCATGTTTTTCTTTAGTTAGGTTTTCTTCAAATGATTCACAGTTGAATTTCCCCCCCCCCACAACGTTCACTTTTCAGCTAATGACAGGTGGACGTGTGACGTTTGTAAAATGTTTAAGTAAAATGTTTTATCCTACTATCTAAATTAGACAATGAACCAACATAAAATATAATAAACTTACTCGGTTAGTTTTTCTCCTTTATCAGCTTCAACACTTCGTTGCTTCAATAACTGATGTTTGTTCCAGGTTTTCCTCCACCACGTTGCTGCTGATCTCTAAAACTACAGACCAGATCTAAATTAACAGATGAACAAATTATGTTCGTTACTGTCTAGATGCTGCTAGTTTGGTACAGTTGAGATATTAAACCGAGGGTTGTTACCTGTGTAAGAAAAGTCGAACAAAACTGGAAGAAGTCAACACTTTTACCTCCTCGGAGAAAAACCTGGAGACATGAGAGGCGACAGAGGGACGGTTTATAATTCAGGCTGGTTTGGTTTTAGCTCCAGCCGGAAGGAGGAGTTTAGAAAACATGATCAGTCATGTTGACGAGTAGAGAGAGAACTGGAAAGTATGTTAATATGAAAATATTTTTAGTTACCCAAAATATAAGCATGAAGAAAAATGATCTACTAATGAGTAGGAGGCCAGGTGTAGCATGTTACTCTGATTCACGGAAGAACTGCTCCTCTTCCAAGTAAAAGGCCACATGAACTTCAATGCCTCCTATTTGGACACTTTAAATCTGCCCCTCTAAAATATATAAAAAATAATGACACTTCTTTTGATCAACTCTTAATCTCTGAAACTCCTGAACTTATCAAAAATGGACACAGCGATAAACATTAGCTTCCTATGACATCATCTAAATAATGAACACAACAGAATGAGAGCAAAATATATCCTCATGCAGAATTAATAATAAATACTTTGTGGCATTTTGATCTAGTAATCATTACTAGATCAAAATGCCACAAAGTATTTATTATCCTTTATTATACTAATTACATTATATTAGTTGTGTTACCACCCCAAGCCACTAGAGGCAGTAGAAGGCCCAAAAAGAGAAATACGCCGAAAACTACAGAATTTGTTTAAAACTGTGAGGTGCGCTGAAGTAAATAAAAGAGAGAAGTTCAAATACATGCCAAGAGTGAAAATTATTCTTAAAATGAAGATATATCACAGATTTAAAAAGACTACACACAGAGAAAAAACTTTCCCATCAAAAAGGTTGATGGGACGATTTTCTGCCATGACAGGTTGTGGCTACAACCTGAACTAGCTACCTCGACGGCTCGGCTGGAACCGAGGAATGTAGACTTAAGTCTTATTTTAGCCAAAAATAAGCTTGTTTACAGTACGGCAATGCAATGAACAAGATCATTGTTGCTGATGTTTCACTGTGAGGGTTCACTCAACAAGTGTCAATAAGCAACAAGCTGAATACTTGAATAAGCTACCTCCATGGAGGAAATGGTATGATCCGATTTCCATGACTGTAAAGCAGTAAACATGGCGGACCATGCATGGCTCATCCTTCAGTTCAGCGGTTTGAGGCAGAGCCACTGAACGAGTCAAAGTCTCTTTGGCCGGAGACGGAAAACTAGATCACGTCTGATACGCTTTAAGCTGTTAGATTGATCATTGAGGAGAAGTGCATTGTGGGAAATGGTATTTTGAGAAAGAAACTTAAAAATACCAGGTATTGAAAGTTGCATTAACTACTGACCATCTGAGTCGGAATGACTGCTGCCCTCTGGTGGTCAGAAAGTGGAAAATGAACTGAACTGGAAACGCACAGCGATAAATAAGATGTTTAGTTCAGCATCAGTTTCAAGAACTGAACTTCAGATGTTACAGCTTATTATTATCTCTAATATTGAGACAATAATCATAGATGATGATGTTTCAAGTCCCTGAATCGACGACTCAGCTGCCATGATGTTCAGTTTCAGTTCAAAGCAGCAGAACAGATAAAAATTCTGAATGAACTTGAGATGATTTTTGTTTCTAAGTCAAAGAATCTGATCTTTAGGTCTTTAAACTGAGTTTTACACATGATGACGACCTGCTGGCTTGATGCACAACTGGCTTCATAAAAATCAACAAAAACAAACAAATGATCATTTCTGGCTGTTAAAACATAAAAAAAATTAATTAGGGTCAAATTTTGACCTGATTGGTTTCATTATTCTATATAATCTGTTGGTGGGTCAATACATGAACTTTAATTCTCCAGATTCTTTCAATAAACTTTATTGATCACTGATGTGACAGACATTCTGAGCATCAAACCAGCAACTTTACTCTCATAATGAATGAAAGATTTTCTCTTTCTGTAATTTACTCTCATGTTACATTTCATATATTAGCAGAAAACTTTCTGGGTAAAACTTCTTCATCATATTCATGTTTTTGCAAACACACAAAGTTTAGATTTCTGATCTTTATGGTAAATTCAAAGAAACATTCCCAAATTGAAAATATTTCCTTCAAGTTTTCCCTGTAACTTTGATGTCAGTAAATCAATAAACTGATTGTAAACATCTGTCTGTGTGAATTTGTCTAGTTTGTTAATCCACAGTATTCAGCCACGCCCCTAACTCCTCCTAACCTCCAGCGGACTGACTACTGACCATCTCTCCATCTCACGGGTCCGAAAAGCCTCTAATTCCTGGGTATTACCGCAAATAAGAATGTAGAGAACTTTTGTTTAAGCTGGGAGTGAGAAAGATTCGTCTAAGCTCTAACTACCTTCATTCAGACATCGGAGTAGCCCCGCTGGTGTCCGAGCTCATAAACCACATCTGTTCACGGTAGCTCTTCCCTCTGTATTAACGTGCACTTCTTACCAGCTTAGATAATTTTAGCGACTAGGCATAAGTCCCAGGGTCATTATTTATCTGAACTAAAGAACGTACGAAGCCACCCTGATTTACTAGGACCACAAACACTGGTTTTACAATAATCAGAAGAATTAAATCTAGTTGACTGAATTAATTTAACTGTCCACAACATCAAATTAGACTTTAGTATTTTTATTAGCAAGCTTTAGCAAGGGAAAAAAGACATACAGCAATTCAATAATGAAAATAAGTCATCAAAACTTTTAAGAATTTCTAGAAATTACTCCTACTTCTAACCCTACACTGTGTCTTAATCTAAATAGAGGCTTTGGGGGGAGGCAGTATTACTCGAACCCAGATGCAGAGACGATCTTGGCAGCAGAAAACTTTAACGTCCATGGATGGAGTCCTGTCTTTGTCTTGGCAGAATCCTTTTAGAATAGATCCAAAGTTGAACTGGTGAGAATCCTCAGCGAACTCAGTTCTTTATCCAAATACGATCTTTGTCTGTTCCCCATGTCCACTGCAGCATCGTTGTAATCCTTTGGGTTGAGCGTGGGACCGCAGTCGAATCAGAATCCCGGGTTGTGGGTAAACGGATCTTGTTCCTTTCTTGTGCAGCAAACAGTCTCATCATCCCGGGGTATCATCACGCAGCCCTCCGTTGATTCTGCATCTCCGTCTGCTCGACTCGAACGCTGCGGAACAAAGAACCCAGATCCTCCTGTCTGGTGTCTTTTTATTCTTATCAGCAGCCGCTCAACTCTTTCAATTCCTCTTTTTGGTCGTGTACGTGTCAGCAGCCCACACATCTGCGTCTTGGTTGGCCTCAACCTTCAGATGAACTTTCTTGTTCTTTAGAGCTGAACTTTCTGAGGTTCTCTATTTGCCCTCTGCACCTGTTTCCTTCATGCATCTCAAAAATCTCACTTCCTGTTTCTGCTTGGACAGATGATCTAATATCCATCACCATCTTGGAGACATGATTGTCTGTTCTAATGACCTAATGCCTTGGTCACCTCTGCTCTCCTATCAGTTCCTCTTTTCCCCTGACCTTTCACCTACCATCTACCTCCAACACAACATCAGTGACCTTTAATTACAGTTACACATTTCATACCATTTCAAGTTCAATGTCAAAATCACATTTATAACTTTTTAGTTTCTCTGATTTAGCATTCATTTATAATTTTATAATAACCATTACTTATTAGTTACTCTTATAATCATGATGTGAGTTATTACAGACATTTCTGGAAATCTAATTGTTTGACACCATGTTACAGTTACTTTTTTCACCTGTAAGTACTTCCATAAGTTTAAGAGTAAGTGTTAAATATTGTTATAATCAAACCAACATCAACCACCGTTTAAACCAATATTAATTATTGGTTTAATCATAAGTTATCATTATTAATTTAAGTATTTTATCCAATTACTCAAAATGTTTAGATGTTATTCTTTAAACCTTTAATGCCTTGAATTGAGCAATCTGAACTATTTTTATTCACTGCAGGCTGGAAACTTCCTCTTTCTTCAGGAAACCTGCTCTTCCTGTTCCATGACTCTCTTTCTGTCTGATTATGATTTTTTATGATTAAATAGAAAAAAGTAGAATTAAAGCAGGACACAATAACAACACACACAACCAGATTAATATTATTACCGTCTGACTCTACTGTTGGGTCTTGATGTCACCTGTGTAATCAGTTTTAAAGATAACTTTATTCATTGTTATTATTAAACTAAAATCTCCAGCATGGGGAAGTGGGATGAGCTCGACTTTTCTCGACAACACCTAAGGAGAATTTAGAGTCATGTTTCTGGACTGTGTGAGGAAGCCGGAGTACCCAGAGAGAACCCACCATGAACAGGGAGAACAAGCAAACTTCATGCAGAAAGACCCCAGGAATCGAACCCAGAACCTGTTATTTTTATTTAATGATAATCAGTTTAGTAAACATTTGCATTTAGAATGAAAATCAGGTCAGTCTATATATTTATATGTATTTAGATGCTATAAGGTCATTTATAACATTTAAAATAATCTGGATTATTAGTAAAACCATACAGTAAACAGACAAGAGCCACAATGACACAGATAATAAATGTCATATTACAGATTTCAAAATTCACATGATTACGAGAAAATCAGAGTTCCTAATGGGACTGTGTGAATCCTGAATCTCAGTCGATCTCTATAAGTTAAGAAATGGCAATTAATAAGTAATTAAAACTCTTGAATAAAAACTCATTTCTATCAATCCTGAAATATTTAAATACTTGTCTTGTGCACCATTAGTTTTCTATTTTATTCGAGTCATGTGCTTCACTACGGCGAGCCATTTCAGCCAAAATCAATGCGAACGACTGTGGCTAACAAGAAATGCCCGCCCATAAAACCGGAGCCAATGGAGAGGAAGAGGAACCAATGGAGAGGAAGAGGAGCCGATGGAGAGGAAGAGGAGCCAATGGAGAGGAAGAGGAGCCGATGGAGAGGAAGAGGAGCCAATGGAGAGGAAGAGGAGCCAATGGAGAGGAAAAGGAGCCAATGGAGAGGAAAAGGAGCTGATGGAGAGGAAGAGGAGCCGATGGAGAGGAAGAGGAGCCAATGGAGAGGAAGAGGAGCCGATGGAGAGGAAGAGGAGCCGCCCAGTTTGTCCAAGTTTCCCTTTCTCGGCCTCAGACGCAGAAGTGAACGACATGCCGTTACCTCCCAGTATTTGTATCGGTCGTTTTTTCCTGTGCTGCTTCTTAACCAGCAAAACTCATAACTTCAAGTTTTATGGACCGATCCAGCAGATCAGGTCAGTCGGTTTGTTCTGGTTTGTTGTCCGATTTCACCGTTTGTGGCTCAGAGTGAAGTCGACACCCAACAAATCCAACTGACTGGTTGTTGCTCCGTTTGGGCCGCTACCATCTTTAGTGACTTTCGGTCCGCAAACGGCAACTGCTATCACAACTTGAGATTGACGAGGTACAACACAAATGCTATGGCAAGAGGGAGGAGCCCGGATGTAAGGTCAGGGGGGAGTTAACTACAACTCCCCACCTGGGGCTGCATACCCGAGACTTGGATGTGAACCAATTCTCGAGATGGAGGACATACTTTGTCATTTTGCTGCAGGAACCATCTCGAGAATTTCCGAGAAGTTTCTATGTCTGTTTCTGAGAATATGAATATATTTACTACTGTTTCTGGTCTAACTGGTCTTCTGTCTTCTGTATTGAAGATGTGACTCCAGTTAAAAAGGCACCACCCTGGTGCCTTTTTAAGCAACGCTCTGAAGTTTTGCAGTGAACACACATTCTCGAGGACATACTTTGTCATTTTGCTGCAGGAACCATCTCGAGAATTTCCGAGAAGTTTCTATGTCTGTTTCTGAGAATATGAATATATTTACTACTGTTTCTGGTCTAACTGGTCTTCTGTCTTCTGTATTGAAGATGTGACTCCAGTTAAAAAGGCACCACCCTGGTGCCTTTTTAAGCAACGCTCTGAAGTTTTGCAGTGAACACACCACTATTACTCCACACCTGGTGAGCCATCTAGTTTTCATTCTGACTCTTTTTAATGCTCTTAAAACATTTTAACATTTAACATTTAACATTGATGATTGTTGGGTTAACACACTAGAACCTGTTAAAATGGTAAAAATCTGGTTTCTATTGTTTACCAGAGATCTATTTAAAATAATAACTATTATATAATATACTATAAGGACATATTAACGTAGAAGAGTCAATCATCTAAATTCTAAAATATATTCTGGTGTTTTACTGCTGCTCTGTTTAGTTATCATTACTGATGAATTTCAAACACACCAATGTGTGTGTTTTGTCTCTGTTTTGTCTTTCAGTATTAAACTAAATTTTTCCACCATGTTGCTGAAATACAACTGAAAGTTTGTGAACCAACTGATCAAATATCTGTCCTGATGTCTGATAATTTCAAGCCAGATGTTTCTGAGCTCAAAGAAGGTGAGACAAAGTTCAGAGAAAACCACCAGAAAACTGTTCTTCACTTTATATTTATAAATGTTCCTAAATAATTAAATCAATATATTAAATCTGAATCAGCAGTTGTTCCTCGTATTGTTAGTGATGTCCTGCTGCCTCTCCTCCTCCTCCTCCTCCTCTTCCTCTCTCAGGATGAAGATGATCTCCCTGCTGCTCCTCATCCTCAGCTCATGTCTCTGTGGTCAGTCTCCATCTTGTCTTTGTGACAGAAAGCTCTCTAGATGGAGCTGAAAGACTCCCATGTTCCAGTTCTCAGTGTGTCTGCTCCTCTCTTTCCCTCTCTGTCTCCTCAGCAGCAACATTTGTAGTGAATGTGACCCAGAGCAGCTATGAGGCAGAGGAGAACCACAGCATCACTCTGGAGTGGACCTTCCCCACCAGGACTATGGGAAACTGGAGGGAACTGTTCATCTACTGCAGCTTGTTGGCTCCTCATAGAGAACTAGTTCTTTATCAGGTTCATGAAGGTGTTGAGTTTCCAGATTCTCAGGATGATCAGTTTTCAGGACGAGTCCAGAGTGACAAAGACGTCCTCAGAGAAGGACGAATCAGACTCCATGTGTCCAGACTGAGGACTGAAGACTCTGGTCTGTATCTGTGTGACGTGAAAACTGAAGATGGATTCAACTCTGGAAGATGTCGACTCAGCGTTTCTGGTAAAATCTGTTTTCCTGCTTCTGTTTCTTGCTGACATCCATCTGATTCTAGGTCTGAACTGAAGTTTCTCCTTTTCTCTCCAGCAGCTGCTGATCAGCTTCAACCTCCGACTGAGAATCTACAACCAGACAGTCGAGGAAGAATCGGAGTTTATGTTTCACTGGGACTTTTTGTTCTCATTATTATTATTTATGTTTTATATCAGTGTTATATTTTTAAAAAGCAAACTGAAAAGGAAATCTGTTTACAATCAGATGTTGAGTTTGTGAGAGAAACAAGAGCTGGACTCTGAAAACTGATATAAAGGCTAAAAATGGAATAAAAACATGAAACTTTATTTATTAAAAGTTTATTATTGGTTAAAGGAATAATGTAGAAATATTTCTGTCAGGTTTGCTTTTAAAGATGATTTAAGTTCTGTTTAACCTTCCACTGAGACTTGATCAGTGGAAGGTTTAAACTTTTTTTCAGTTTTTTATTCTCATTTTGTCTTATAATAGATGTATAGATAATTTTAATAAATGCCATAACACTGTAAATAAAACAACAAACTGAAATGTTTTATGTTTTTTGGCTCCCATTTTTTCTGACATTAACATTTCATCATGAAAATAAGAAAGTTCACTAATAAAAATTATTTCAACTTTTAAGGTTATTTTAAGAAAATTGATCAAAACTCTAAAGTTAATTAATCCAGTTCACAGTTTCATCTTTTCTCAGACAGTTTTATGTTATTCTAGTTTTCAGGAAAATCTGTAAAATAATCTGATATTCGAGTTACTGCAGCAGATTTAAAACATTCTTGAAAAAAGAGCCAAATAAAATCATTTCAAGGCCATAAACTGAACCTGAGCCTCAGTTTGGGCAACAATAATCTGCACATAAACACTTTTATTGTTTAATCAGATATAAATGGTAGAACATGTCAGAACCAGTAAACAGAATCTGATCTTTTCAGTTCAATTTAATTGTTTAAAGTTTAATTTGCTCAAAGGAACAAAGTCAGTTTCTAAACTCTGCAGCTGAACCTGAAACATGAAAATCACAACTTAGAAGCTCGTTTTGTCCACATGGTGGCGCTCTGAGCTCTGACTAAAAGCTGCTCAGCAGTCAGTTAGTTTTTCTCCTTTCTGTCTTTATTCAGTTCTGATGTGAAAACACAGATTTAAAATGTTTCCTTTAATGAAATGTGTTTATTTCTGATTATTAAATATTGATCTGATCAGTTGATCAGCAGCTTCATCCTGATGCTTCACTCAGTGATCTTCACTTTACATGAAACAGAATCAAGAAACATGAAATAGTTCAGTAACTTTTCTGGTTTTAATGGATTTTAATGCACTTTTAATTTAGGATCTTTTTTCAGATTCTATGTTTCTACTTCCTGTTTATTTAAAGATCCAACTGAGAGAAAAGTTTGAAAAAAGCAGAAAGAAAAGAGCAACAAGCAACAGTGGATTATTTTATTATCAATATACAGAAATTAATATTGAAAATAGTCTAAATGTTGATGTGATCAGTAAATCAACAATCCAATTAGGACTGAAGACACAAACCAGATCTGTGGTTTAACAGAAATAAGTTCTAAACCTGAGTAAAATATGGATCTGTGCTGATTGGAAGGAATAAATAATTTAATGTGGAACTTATAATTTAAAATAAACATAAATGATTGAATGAACTAAAATGTTCTTGAATCCTAATTTAGAACAAATCTTTTCATATTTACTGCAGTTCCTGGAAGAATAATTAATATTTTCATTCTGACATTCCTGTATTTTCTATATTCCTCAATGTTTTTACTGTGTCTATTCTACTGTGTTTAGATCTGGGAATAAAATCTAATCTGCAGCCAATAATCACATTTCTGAAAAGAGCAACAGGATGTTTAATACAGTAAAATTAAATCAACACATATTTTACAAAATCATGTACATTAAAATTTCCATTGGAAATAAACCCACAAGCTAAAGTTCAGACATGATTTATTATGCAAAAAATATTTAAGAATAATTTGCAGAAAGAGAAGGAGGCACAATGTTAGGGTAGATATGAACAATAAAAATAAAACAACATTGAAACACATGAACATCAACCTGTGGAGGGACTTTGTGAAACAGTATAAATATATTTACATAACAATTTAATCAAAGTTATATAAGTATATAATTATTTTAAATAGTTATGGAGGAAATAAATAAACTAAAATAACATGGGACATATTACTCTTAGATTAAATATATGCATACAAACATGTATATATTTTATATTGAAGAATAAAAACAGTGTAAACTTCTTCTCACTCCGTTTTGAACAAATTCAGTAGATAAAATTTATTCTTAAGCTGCAAAACATTTTGTTTTGTGCATAAATGTTTAATAAATGTGTTCCTGCTTCTTTAAACTGATTTGTTCAAAATACAGAAATTCACTTTCACTGCATCAAGATATCAACTGTAACAGCTGCAGAAACCAAACTGAGGTCAACTGGATCAGTGACCCCAACCTGGTCCTCAGAGTCCTGCAGCTTTAGGACATAAATGATCCAGAGATTAAAACTCCTGCAGAACCTGATGGGCTGCAGAGGAAATAATACAATTATTACAATCATTAGAGCTGAAGGTCACATTTAAATCATGGAGGACGTTGGACCCTGAGGATGAAGGTTGGGGATCTGAACTGGAACAACCACAACCCTCACTGTGGGTCTGGTGATCTGTTCATCTTCTGCTTCATTAAATAAAGACGAAGAACCAACCCAGTAACCAGTGAAACCATCAGAACGGCTCCAACAATCAGTCCAACATGTTTGTTTCTGCTTCCATCTTCTTTTCTTCCCTCCTTGTTTTCTGTCAAACAGAATCAGAGCTGAAGGTCAGAATCCATTTCTCTTCATCTGCTGCTCTCAGACCAGCTGCTTCTGCAGCAGCTTTAGAAACACAAACATCTGGGCTGACAGGTTCACTGCAGAACCAGAACCACATCTGGCCTTAAAGGGATATTCCCCCTAGATTAGCCACAGAGACTCTGGAGACATTTTACCTTTTAGAAGATTCACTGATTGAACATTAAACCACTTTATGCAGCTTCCTTCTTTCACTGGAACATAGAAACCATGAAAACTCACCAGTAGGAGGCGCCACATCCAGGAAGACGGTCCAGATGGGGTCAGAGGTCAAAGTGCGTCTCTTCCTGCCGGTTGCTTCTCTCTGGAAAACCCGACACTCGTATGTTCCCGTGTCGTTGGTCGTCACGTTGCTCAGAAGCAAAGACACGTCTCCGTCCTCCATCCGTCTGTCCTGCAGCTCCACCCGCTTCCTAAAAGATGGATGCTGGTTCTCTGGGTCCGGCTGCTCGTCTCTGAACAGGAGGACATATTCTGGTTCCAGGTCCGGTCGGGTCCACTGCACAACCACAGCAGGTTTGTTGTTGGGGAGTCGGCATGGCAGAGAGACGATCTGTCCAGGAACAGCTGAGATGTTTTTATGAACTACAGGACAGAGAAACAGAGCAGAAAGGTCAGAGGTCAGAGGGAACCGGTCCACTTCCAGCAGCAGCAGAGACCAAGGAGAGACACTGGACTCTGACCTGGACTGGATCAATGGATCTAACAAGGATTATTGGTGATTTATTGATAAATGTATTTTATTCAGTTGCTTTAAGGTTTAATCTGTTGGTTTAATCAGTTTAATATTTTTATATGTTCTAATATTGGTAAAGATTTCTTTAGAAAATCTTTCCATTCATATTGAGATGCTGAGAGTTAATCTGTTTTTGGTTCTCAGTTCATCAGCAGGAGATCCTTCCTACAACATCTGAAGAACAGCTAAGAAAAAAAACCCAATCCTGACAAACAGGCTGGTCTGAGACCAGTAAGAAACCAGTAAAAAAAAAAAAAAAAAAAACTAAAATCTCCTCTAAAATGAGCCGGTAGTGCAGAGACTTTGGTTTCTTATGGAAGCAAAACCAATCAGTCATATTTCTGTCATCAGATGACACTTTAAAGTAACACACTTCCACTTGAACTCATAACGCTATGCAGATAGGAAACCACAGGGAGGAAATGATACGGCACCCCTCACTGAATTCTTAATACAGTCACTAAAAGAAAACATGATCAGTTTGTGGGTTTCTCAAAAACGTTTGTTGTGGTTTGAAGACAGCAGGTGAATCTTCAGTTCCAGTTTAACTTTCTTCAAATGTTTTATAGTTTTCATGTTTTCATTATTTCAGCAACGTTTTCATCACCATCAACTTCCTCAGCCCAGTAATCTGTTTTCTTTCTTCTCTCAGTGGTGAGGAATCTGTCAGCAGTTTGAGTTTTGTTCTACATCTTATTCTACTTTTGATCAACTCTGGTTAATAATCTGACAAAAACTGAACTTAGTGATGTTAAAGAGAGATTTTTTAATGCACGTGTCATGTTAGACCTTAACTTTATGAATAAATGTTTTCTTCATGACTATAAAACTTTTTTTTGGTCCTATTAATACAACAAAGATTTCAAACATCTTAGAGATTAAAAGCTGATCAAAGGAAGTCCTTATTTCTTAAAAGGAAAAAAAAAACTACTAATGAGTCAAAGCCTCATCTGGATGCAAACCCCAATTTTGTCCACTGGACAAAAAACTGAAGAAATGAAAATGAGTGAACTATGTTCAAATCATTTGGAATGGTTTCTTAGTATGCAGTGGAAATTAAGCACAAAAATCTTCAAAATATCTCTATCATTAAAAAATCTTGTTTTGATCAACTGGAGTCACATAGAAACTATTAACTATGTTAGATTTGTCCTGCAAAGACAGTAAAGACTCAACTGTACCTGTCAGTGAAAAACATCCAGAAAGAAAAGAAGGAAAGATGAAAAACTGAAGAAAAGCCATGAAGACGGAGGATCAGTCCGGCTGCCAGGAGTTTACTGGCACATTAGTGTCAGTAGACACTGTAGTCAGTGTACACGACCCCTCCCCTCCCGTAGTCCACCACCCCTCCCCTCCCGTAGTCCGCACTGACGTCAGTGCGCACTGACGGCGTGGGAGCACCACGGAAAGCGTCATCTGGATATCTATGGCAAGCCATTTTAACATCAATTCGGTTTTGTCTGACTATCCGTAATTACATTAAAGATATCTAAAACTACATTTTGACTATCCGGAATTGTAATTTAGGATATCTACATTTACATTCTGATTAGTAAGAATAATAATTTGAGATATCTTTAATTATATTTTGACGAGTCAAAATTCCTTCAAAATATCTCAGTCAAAATTAAATTTTTAGATGTCTGAATTAATAATTGCGTGGAAGACCCTTTGTGGTGTCCAAACAGTTGCCTGCAGAATTTTGTTTCCTGCACAAAATTGTCAGTAAATGCCACAAATTAGAAAGAGCTTGAACAATGTTGGAAATGCGGAGATGGCAAAACTTCATAAACTATAAGACTGCTTCTGATATCTGCAAAGAATTTCCTGTTTATTCATTTCCAACGAACTGGATGCACTTGAAAACAGTTGGAAAAGCTAAAATTGCTGTTGTCAAAGAATTTTCAACATAAAAGTGGCTCATTTTCAAACATCTTTTTTCATTTTCTCTATTTTTCATTGTTTTATTAAACTTTCAAATTGCTACGTAAGTCAGGGACGTTTTGACTTGACAGAATACTAATTCAAGATATCAGTAATGTTATTCTGACTAGTCGGAATGTCAATTTAAGATCTTAAATAGAAAAACTGTGTAATTCAAGATATCTCTAATTTATTTAGAGATTTCTGAAAAGGAATTTTGACTAGTGAGAATTACAATTCAAGATATCTTTAATAAAGTTTTGTATAGTCATTATTTGTTTTTAAGATATCTATAATTTAGTTTTCACTAGTCAAAATTACTTATATTCTATCCAAAAATACATGTAAGACATCTTGAATTATGGAGTCATTAGATATATTTTTAATTAGACTTATGACTAGTCAAAACTAAAATCGAGATATCTTGAATTTACTTTATGACTTGGCATAAATTAACTGTAGATATCTGGAATGTGTATTTCAGATGGCCAGTAATTCATTTTAGATATCGTGAATTGAAATCTCCATATAAGTTGATGGTAAATCTGACGTCATTTCATCAAGTCAAATATAATTAGAGATATCTTAAATTACTAAAACATCTAGTCATAAAACAATTTGAGGTATCTGTAATGTAAGGGCGGTAAAGCCGAATTTATGTTAAAACGGCTTGCCATAAGAGTCATTTCCTGGTTAAAACTTTTTCTGCCTCTGAACCTTCGTGATACTTCAGTGTTGAAAGCTTATAATTTCAGAAACAGTTTCCTTATAAATTATAAACAAATTAAACATTTTCTGATTGTGAAATATGAAACACATTTCGTCGTTATAAACATATTGACACGTGAAGAATTTTAGGAAACTGCGTTGAATCTTCCTGCTTTAAAAGCCGTTGTGCCATAATAATATACATAATGACTGACTTTTGTATTTCATTCGTCTGTTGAAAGAAACGAAGCTGTGAACGTAAACAGGACTGATGGTGTCGCCACAGCTGCGCTTTGCGCCTCCAAATGCGGAACCAGGACACGACGGTGGCAAAACGAACCTTGTCTGAGTTTTAGACGAATGAGGCAGATTGGAAAACCGCGTTTAATACTAATAATAGGAGACAGAAAACATTCAGGTACCAGAAGGTTCAGAAAGGAAAACAAGTTACAGAAGATCAAATGTTATTTTTACAGATACAACTGGGAAATACACAACTTTGGGATTTAATTGTATGTTTATTCACAAGAAACGTGTACTTAAGTTAAATGTTTCATCCAAATAAAATATAAAATATAATAAATGTGGTGGGATGGCGTTCCACCCTCCCCCACTCTGTGTACCGGGTGCAGCAGGAAGCGCACCATTTATTGGTGGGCGGGCCGCTGCAAGGTGCATGCTGCGGTCTGCGGCTATACAACCAGGTCTGGGGCAGATATGGCCCTCGGCCCCTCGCTGACATGGCCCGGGAGTTCATGACGTCCATTCCGGGTCCTGGAGTCAGTTTTTAAGGACAGAGTTCCTGTAGAATGATGAGGACGATAAACGAGTTTCACTTAATTCCTCTAACGACGTTCCTGTTTTTATCTATTAGCTTGTTATTCTAACTCCTGGTTCTTAAAGTTTCTGTCCTGTTATTTAGCAGATTGTCTCAATAAACGACCAATAATTAAGTAAAACAGGTTTGTGCTGCTCACCTGATCGGCTGTGGACGAACCGTCTGCTCACCACTGATGTCGGCTGGCAGAAATGGCCGAACTGTGAACTAAACTTCCGTGTGTCTGAGGGCGAGGCGGCCTGATGTGGTTAAGGCTCCTAAACACGAACCAACAGCGTTTACAGCAGAGAGAAATATTGTGACTTTCTGTGTAGAGATCGCATGCAAATGATGGCTTTCTGTGTAGTGATCTCCTATTGGCTCGTGTTTTTTGGGAACCAATAGGATGTCACTACACAGAAAGTCCATATATTTTGCGAGGATGTGCCGTATATAAGGTTCCACCTCCACCTGCTGCTCAGTTCACTGTTTTGACCTGAACCTGTGAGCAGCAGCTGATCTCAGAGCAGGAGGAGAATCACAGCCAATCAGGTGAGCATCATGATGGTTACAGTTAATATAATATGTTGTAAAATAAAAGTTTAGATTTCCAGCAGTGCAGAAAAACTAATAGAAACTAATTAAACAGTGACAAAGTCTGAGGAAAGACCAGATATTTTAGTTGATCCTTGTATTGAGTGATTTTGTTTCTAATGTCCTGCTGCCTCCTCTCCTCTTCCTCTCTCAGGAGGAAGATGTTTCATTAATTTATTTTAGTAAAATGATTCATTTTAGATTTAATCCAAGAGCTAAATCTTTGGGATTAAATATTTTGGTCTTTTTCTCTCCGTGTTTCGACTGACTGGATATTTGTTGATGGTCACAAACACAAATGCAGCTGATTTTCTCCTAGAGGAAAGATTCTCTAAACAGCTTCAGCTTTATTTTTTTGTGACTCATTTATAAAGTTGTTATTAAAAATAGATATTTTTTATTTGTAAATAATTTATTAAACCTTTTGAACAAATTGATGTCACATTTAATTTGAAAAGTGTGAAAAATATGCAAAAAACTTAGTGAATTAAAAAAAAAATCTCAACAAACTATTTCCAGATTTCACTCACTGCTGTTTTCTCCTTGTGAATTATAACAGAATAATTTCAGTCTTTTTACAGCCTTGTTTTTCTTTTCCTCACCAGGAGCCAGTTGTTCCTCATATTGTTCCTGATGTCCTGCTGCCTCTCCTCCTCCTCTTCCTCTCTCAGGATGAAGATGATCTCCCTGCTGCTCCTCATCCTCAGCTCATGTCTCTGTGGTCAGTCTCCATCTTGTCTTTGTGACAGAAAGCTCTCTAGATGGAGCTGAAAGACTCCCATGTTCCAGTTCTCAGTGTGTCTGCTCCTCTCTTTCCCTCTCTGTCTCCTCAGCAGCAACATTTGTAGTGAATGTGACCCAGAGCAGCTATGAGGCAGAGGAGAACCACAGCATCACTCTGGAGTGGACCTTCACCACCAGGACTCAGGGAAACTGGAGGGATCTGTTCATTGACTGTGAATTTAGAACCTCAGTAAAGAACGTGACAATATACGTTCAGCGTGATCATGCTGAGCTTCCAGATTCTCAGGACGAACATTTTTCAGGACGAGTCCAGATTGACAAAGACGTCCTCAGAGAAGGACGAATCAGACTCCATGTGTCCAGACTGAGGACTGAAGACTCTGGTCTGTTTGTCTGTTATGTGAAAACTGAAGATGGTTCCAACAATGCAGAATGTCAACTCAATGTCTTTGGTGAGTTATTTGGTCAGACCTTTTTTAAAAATTTAAGGCAGTTTTATTCAGCGTTCTGGTCTTTGTTGAGTGGAAACTGTTTATTAGTGAAAAGCTTTAGCCTCTCTTTTTTAAAACTTATGTTTGATCACATCTCTAAGCACTAGAGTTCAGTAAGTTGACCTCACCATTGGTTCTAGACCAAATTCACATGGGAAGTCAGCTGGTCTAAAAGATGGAAACTGTGATTATCACCATACTGCTGAAGCCAAACGTGTAACATCTTAATTTTTATTTCATCATTGAAGTGAAACTGTGAAGGTAAGAAATGAAATTGGTACCAGAGATAAATTAGTTACAGTTTCTGTGCCAGCGCATATCATCATAAGAAACATATTTTGTATTTCTTCAATACTTGGCCCAGTTCCAGTTCTACAGGAACCTTTAGATTCATCCATTTGGCCTCATAAAGGACTGAACTCATGTGAGGATACATTTCCTGATTAAAGTAAAGTGTTAAGTGGATATTCTGCTGACAGCAAAACATGCAGAACTTCTATGTGCATCTTGAAGCAAATTAAACTCTCAGCCAAACAACCAATCAGAGTAAGGAGGAGGCTCTCAGTGCTGACAATCATCCTTTTGTACGTGCTGCTCACACCCTTCCCCTTGGTCTTGGCTGCAGCTCCTCCTCCACAGTGAAGCTGTCATGGTTCAGGTTTTGGTGAGGTGAGATGAGACGCAGGCAGGCCAGGATGAAGGTGAAAATGATGAATTTAATGATAAAGAGTCCACAGGGAAACAGACTTAGACGAGGGTGATACACGACGAGGATCCGACAAGGAACACTGACAACAGGTGGGACTAAATACACTGGGAGGGTAATCACAGGAACGACACACAGCTGGGATCAATCAAGACAACACAGAGACTCAGGGGAAAACAGGACTAGACAGACAGAAACTCGAACTCAAAACACAGAACCTAACAGAAGCCTTCTGTGAATGCGCTTTGAGTGCATAAATTTTAGAAATGTAAATAAAGCCTGTTTGACGTATTGCACCGCTACTCTAGTAAACCACGAATAGTTCAGAAACAATATGAAATGAGAAAAAAACTTTCATTAACTGATTAAGTCGTGTTTTAGATTGTTCTTCAAAAATTAATCCATCACGGCTGATGAGTGCACTTTTTACAGCAGACAGCCACTCCCCTCTCTTGCAGGTACTACGTACACCCCGCTAAATCTTTTAGGGCAGGGGTGTCAAACTCCAGTCCTCGAGGGCCGCTGTCCTGAAGTTTTTAGATGTGCCACAGGTACAAAACACTGGAATGAAATGGCTTAATTACCTCCTCCTTGTGTAGATCAGTTCTCCAGAGCCTTGCTAATGACCTAATTATTCTATTCAGGTGTGGTGCTGCAGAGGCACATCTAAAAGTTGCAGGACAGTGACCCTTGAGGACTGGAGTTTGACACCTGTGTTTTAGGGGTACGCAGTACCTGACCGTACCCCCTACTTTCACCCCTGCTTATAGCTCTAAGATGACTTAAGATTCAAATAATTAAATCAAAAAAGGATTTAAACCAACTGAATAACTGAAAAAAATACATTAATCAACAATAACAAGAATCCTTCTTAGATCTTTTGAAGCAGATTGTTTCTGATTCTAACAGTTCTTGATTTAAGGTCCAGATCCATTGATCCAGTCCAGGTCAGAGTCCAGTGTCTCTCCTTGGTCTCTGCTGCTGCTGGAAGTGGACCGGGTCACTCTGACCTCTGACCTTTCTGCTCTGTTTCTCTGTAGTCCATAAAAACATCTCAGCTGTTCCTGGACAGATCGTCTCTCTGCCATGCCGACTCCCCAACAACAAACCTGCTGTGGTTGTGCAGTGGACCCGACCGGACCTGGAACCAGAATATGTCCTCCTGTTCAGAGACGAGCAGCCGGACCCAGAGAACCAGCATCCATCTTTTAGGAAGCGGGTGGAGCTGCAGGACAGACGGATGGAGGACGGAGACGTGTCTTTGCTTCTGAGCAACGTGACGACCAACGACACGGGAACATACGAGTGTCGGGTTTTCCAGAGAGAAGCAACCGGCAGGAAGAGACGCACTTTGACCTCTGACCCCATCTGGACTGTCTTCCTGGATGTGGCGCCTCCTACTGGTGAGTTTTCATGGTTTCTATGTTCCAGTGAAAGAAGGAAGCTGCATAAAGTGGTTTAATGTTCAATCAGTGAATCTTCTTCAAGGTAAAATGTCTCCAGAGTCTCTGTGGCTAATCTAGGGGGAATATCCCTTTAAGGCCAGATGTGGTTCTGGTTCTGCAGTGAACCTGTCAGCCCAGATGTTTGTGTTTCTAAAGCTGCTGCAGAAGCAGCTGGTCTGAGAGCAGCAGATGAAGAGAAATGGATTCTGACCTTCAGCTCTGATTCTGTTTGACAGAAAACAAGGAGGGAAGAAAAGAAGATGGAAGCAGAAACAAACATGTTGGACTGATTGTTGGAGCCGTTCTGATGGTTTCACTGGTTACTGGGTTGGTTCTTCGTCTTTATTTAATGAAGCAGAAGATGAACAGATCACCAGACCCACAGTGAGGGTTGTGGTTGTTCCAGTTCAGATCCCCAACCTTCATCCTCAGGGTCCAACGTCCTCCATGATTTAAATGTGACCTTCAGCTCTAATGATTGTAATAATTGTATTATTTCCTCTGCAGCCCATCAGGTTCTGCAGGAGTTTTAATCTCTGGATCATTTATGTCCTAAAGCTGCAGGACTTTGAGGACCAGGTTGGGGTCACTGATCCAGTTGACCTCAGTTTGGTTTCTGCAGCTGTTACAGTTTATATCTTGATGCAGAGAAAGTGAATTTCTGTATTTTGAACAAATCAATTTAAAGAAGCAGGAACACATTTATTAAACATGAATGCACAAAAAAGGTTTTGGAGCTTAAGAATTAATAATTTTAATACTTTAATTTGTACAAAAAGAATGAGAAGTCTACACTGTTTTTATTTTTCAACATACCATCGAATTAAACATTTATGGGTATACATGAAATCTAAGACTATGATATATTATTTTTGTTTTTTTATTTAATCTATAACTGTTTAAAATGGTTATATCTGTATAAAATGTTGTTATATCCTAACATTGTGCCCTCTTTCTCTTTCTGCGAATCGAATTATTCTTGAATATTTTTGCGTAGTAGATCATGTCTGAACATTATCTTTTGGGTTTATTTCTAAAGGAAATTTTGTTGCACACGATTTTGTAAAAAGTGTGTTTTCAATCTTATTGTATTCTTATTGCTTTTTCTGAAGTGTGATTATCGGCTGCAGTGTATTTTTATAGCTTTTATTCCCAGATCTATGCAAAGTAGAATAAATACAGAATATGCAGGAATTTCAGATCTAAAATATGTCTTATTTTTCCAAGAACTGCAGTAAATATTATATAGTTTATGAGATTTTGTGGTTTAAGATTACACCAAGAATATACTATATATGTTTATTTTCAGTTATAATTTCCACATTAAATTGTAGTTTATTCCTTCCAAACAATATAAACTTTGTTTTTCTCAGGTTTATAATTTATTTCCGTAAGTTTGTGTCTTCAGTCCTAATTGGATTGTTGAATTACTGATCACATCAACATTTAAACTATTCTCAATAATAATTTAATTTCTGTATATTTATATTTTGTTGCTGAGCTAATAAAAAAATTAAACTTTTGCTTGTTGCTCTTTGTTTTCTGTTTTTCAAACTTTTCTCTCAGTTGGATCTTTATCTGTAAAGTTAAATAAATAAACAGGAAGTAGAAACATAGAATCTGATAAAAGATCCTCAATTAATGCACTAAAAAAATCCATTAAAACCAGAAAAGTTACTGAACTATTTCATGTTTCTTGATTCTGTTTCATGTAAAGTGAAGATCACTGAGTGAAGCATCAGGATGAAGCTGCTGATCAACTGATCAGATCAATATTTAATAATCAGAAATAAACACATTTCATTAAAGGAAACTTTTCTAAATCTGTGTTTTCACATCAGAACTGAATAAAGACAGAAAGGAGAAAAACTAACTTTCACTGATGAGCAGCTTTTAGTCAGAGCTTAGAGCGCCACCATGTGGACAAAGAGAAACATTTCAGCTTCTCAGTTGTGTTTTAGCTTCTTTCAGATCCTGTTGATAAAGAAGCTGAAGGATGAAGGTGGTTCATACTGGTGGATTATAAACATCTGATGTTTGTTTCTAAAATGTCTCCAGATTTTTTTCAGCCTCCACCTGAGCTCAGCAGCTCCTCCTCTTCCTCTGTGTTTCTCTACAGCTTCACATCAAACTTTTTATCCTCCATCTTCTTCTTCTGATGATTTCTCCTCCAATCAAAGCAGCTTCAGCTTCAACATCTGGATCCAGGATGAGGAATTAAAGAGTTAATAAATGTTGGATGTTCAGGTCAGCCTGTGATTAAATGTAACTGAATCATCAGAGACGTTCAGTAAAGATGTTCAGGAGAAACAACTAAAGAATCAGAAACTCTGACATTTGCTCCAAACTGATGGCATAAAGACTTTTTTCCATCCAGACTCGTTTCCACTCAGTGATTCTCCTCTGATCTCAGAGTTTTCCTCGTTTCCAGGCAGATTGTGTCTCTTCACATGTTTCAGGTTCAGCTGCAGAGTTTAAATCACTGAAACTGACTTTGTTCCTTTGAGCAAATTAAACTTTAGAAACTCTAAACTGACCTGGATGAATCTATTGTACAGTTTTAAGAAAATGTGAAGAATTAAAACTGAGACAGATTTAGAAGTGAAAATATTTATTTCCATGATTATATAAAAATATATCAGAAAAACCCTAAACCAATGAATGACAGAATCTATTTATATTCACATCATATTTATAAAATGTTGGCATTATTTACAACTATGAACATTCAACATTTACACTTTAAGTAGGAAAGTGCATAAAAACAAGCAGCAGATTTCAGGAAAGTTTTAACAGCAACTTTAGAAATAAAAGGACATTTAAAATTAGTCCTGACGTCTTTAGACAGAAATATTATTTCTTCATTGATGTTGTTACAATGATTGACTTGGTAAACTTTATTTTTTTGTGAATAGAGTTTTATATCAGTGTTTTCAGAGTCCAGCTCTTGTTTCTCAGAGAAACTCAACATCTGATTGATTGTAAACAGATTTCCTTTTTAGTTATTTTAGAAACACTACACTAATATAAAAAATAAATAATGACAGTAAGAGCTAAAAGTCCCAGTGAAACATGAACACCGATTCTTCCTCGTCTGTCTGGTTGTAGATTCTCAGTCGGAGGTTGAAGCTGATCAGCAGCTGCTGGAGAGAAAAGGAGAAACTTCAGTTCAGACCTGGAATCAGATGGATGTCAGCAAGAAACAGAAGCAGGAAAACAGATTTTACCAGTAACGTTGAGTCGACATCTTCCAGAGTTGAATCCATCTTCAGTTTTCACGTCACACAGATACAGACCAGAGTCTTCAGTCCTCAGTCTGGACACATGGAGTCTGATTCGTCCTTCTCTGAGGACGTCTTTGTCACTCTGGACTCGTCCTGAAAACTGATCATGCTGAGAACCTGGAAACTCAACTCCATCATGAATCTGATACAGAACCAGTCCTCTAGGTGGAGCTAGAAATTCACAAAGGATAAACATTGAGGACAGAGAGGAGTCTGGTTCGGTGGTGAAGGTCCACTCCAGAGTGATGCTGTGGTTCTCCTCTGCCTCATAGCTGCTCTGGGTCACATTCACTACAAATGTTGCTGCTGAGGAGACAGAGAGGGAAAGAGAGGAGCAGACACACTGAGAACTGGAACATGGGAGTCTTTCAGCTCCATCTAGAGAGCTTTCTGTCACAAAGACAAGATGGAGACTGACCACAGAGACATGAGCTGAGGATGAGGAGCAGCAGGGAGATCATCTTCATCCTGAGAGAGGAAGAGAAGGAGGAGAGGCAGCAGGACATTAATAATCATCAGTCACATTATGAGGAACATCTACAGTCTGACTTTTAGATTCATCAGGTAGAAACTCCTCAACTTTCTAGTTTTGTGATAATGATTAAAATTTCTTTGAATCTGTTATGGTAAAACATTTCCCCCCGTTAAGCTCAGTGTCAGGGTCAGTAGGTCAGTCCACCATGTTTTTATGTAAAAAAAATAGTTACAAAAATTCTTACATGCACAAGCAGATGTCATAATATGGAAATAATAGTGAGACTAACAGGACGACCCACTTTGTGCCTCGTCCACCTCAATGGATCACTATAACCTAATTTAATCATCTTTACTGTCTCAATTACTGGTGTATAAAATCCTGCTTAACATGACGGTTGGAGGAAGTAAAGTCTGGTGACCCACCAGTTTATAATCCAGTGTTTCTCAACCCTGGTCCTCACCGCCCTCCTGTCCTGCCTGTTTTAGTTGCTTCCCTTCTGCCACACACCTAAATTGTATCTCTGGGTGACTAACTGGCTTCTGCAGTACTTGATGGTCATGCAATCATTTGAATCAGCTGTGCTGGAGTGGAGGCACATTGAGAAACACTGTTTTAGTAAAACATGTAAAAAATAAAAACAGCACTACTGCCACCTTGTGGGCATAAATAACTACAATACAGCAGCAGAGCAGAAACTTCTTTATATTTATGGAGGCTAATTTAATCTGTCAGGATTCAGGAGATTAATTATCACTAATCATCAACTTGAAAATCTGCAGGAGTTATTTTATTCTTTCTCTATTAATCACAAAGATACAAACTAAAGCTGAACAATCCCATAATCCACTGCTTCTGTGATCTGTGAAGTGTTCATTAATTGAAAAACATTTAAGGTTAAATTATTTGTTTCAATTTATCAAAAGAAAAAATAATTCAGCAATAAAATAAAACAAATCTCTAAATTAATTAAAATGTCTCATATTTCAGGTTTTGAGTCAAATGGAAAAATCAAATTAAAATACTCAGAATGCAGAAGAAAATTTCTGTTTAGTTATTACATTATTATTGCAGCATGAATTATGTTAATTTGTGCATAATCCTTAGTGTGTTTATTTATTATTCTTTATATAAAAGAGATTAAACCTTTTCAAAAGTTAAGCCAATTTCAGATGAAACAGAGATATTGATTATCTAAGTTTAGCTAAAACTTATTAATTTCTGTCTATTCAGACCCATAACTGAATATTCATCATAGAGGAGACTAAATGGTTTATTCAATAAAACCCGAATTAAATTAATGAATTTGTTCATTAAAATATTCATGTAGTCTCATTAACATAAACTTTTTACTGTTTTTCTTTATTTTAGTGCTTCAGTTTCTGTTATATGGAGGTTCATGTGTCACTGAAAGCCAGAAAATCATATTTAAAGAATCAGCTCAGATCAGACTGTTGCTACATAGGTTTAAGTTGAAGAAAAAGATAGATCTGTTGATATAGATCTGCTTCTTCAAGTCTATCTCAGTTTTTTTCAAGACTTTATCAAGATTTTTATTCATTAATATTTTCATTTTCACGTTTGTACTCATCTCTTGTTATTTCATATTAAACAACCTCCATATATTATCACCAGTTAATCTGAAACCTTGTGAACTAAAAGAGCAGTGATGCCTTTAAGGACACCCAGGTCAAACTGATTCCATGAGAAACAAAACGACTGAACTTCTTACCTTAAGTTTTAATAGAATAGTTGTTGGGACACATCTGATGTTAATACTGTTAATACTTTATTTTTTCTCTGTTATTTTTATTGTAATCTGTCCCATTTGTCTCCACGAATTAAACATCCAAGGGTACCTAAACGCATCCTGGGTCTTTGACCCTCCTTTTTTTAACGTTTTCATTTCAGGTTCCTCTTGTGATTTTTTGAGTGATTTTTGAGAAGTGGGACAAAATGGGTTTAAATATTTTAAATTATTCCTCAAGCTTATGTATATAAATATGACAAATAATGTTTTGGAAATGTAAAGGTGCTAAGGTACAGGCTCCCAGTTGAAACATTTCTTTTGAAAATTACATTTTTATTGAACCTGACCTAGAAGTTTGTCATCACCATCTGACAAAAATAAATATAAAATACTTTTTAATGAACCAATTAGTGATATTTTTACTCAGTTTTACAAATGCTTCTCAAGAAACAAAATAAATATTTAAAACCAAAAACACCACAAAGTCGATCTGATGGAGTTGACACAGAACTGAAGGTGGTGACAAACTAGTGAATAAAATGAAAAACTTGATACATGTGAAGTAAACCCCAAACTTTTTCCTGTGAGGGCCACATAACTTCCCTTCTCTGGTGGGGGGCCGGAGTCAGTTTGTAACAGAAAAAGTGTGACGATTGCAGGAGTGCCTAAATGTAAAAATGTATTGTTTCCCAGAAAGCACAATCAAATAACCCTCTCTGGGTTCTTCACAGAACAAAAGTCAGGAAATAAATAATAACACTATTAATGAAATAAATAATAACCAAATAACCTTCCCTGGGTTCTTCCCAAAATAAATCCAGGAAGGATTATAGTCCGTAATTTCCCAAACTATGAGCCGCACCGGACTATAAGCCACAACCCCAAAGTTGTTTAAAAAAAACAAAAACAAAAAAAAAAAACAGTAAGCATACACATATAAGCCTCAGATATCTCTGCTGCTCCAGGTTTTCCACAGCGATGCAGCAGAGGGGGGCAGACAACTAAAATTTGAGTCATAACAGGTCAATTAAATATCACATTTATTAGGGTTTAAAAAGGAAAAGTTGCCAAGTTTAGATTTACCTGAATTGATTACGGTAGTTTCCGAACGATAACTGTAACAGTAAAAGTGCCGATCCTTCGTGTCCTAGCATGTGCTAAATGGAAATGCACAGTGACCCTCTTTAGATTTCAACGGCAGCTTGCATCCATTATTGTTGCACTATTGCCATCTACTGGATCCTAATATAAATACCTCAAATCCTCAGGGTCCCAATATTATTTAAAATATATATATATTTTTCCCCTCAATGCTATTTAATTGATTAACAACATTCTCAAATTTTAATTCCTTATTAAAACCTAATTCCGTTTTAATGGGCGCCTTCTTTTATTTCCAATTTTGACTTACAAAGATTCACTTCCTGCTATAGAGCCCCATGGTGGTTGAAGAAAAATCCACATACAAGCAGCTTATAGTCCGGAAAATACGGTACAGTATATGAATCTCTCTGATATTGTTCAGGGGGCCGGACCAAATGCGGAGGCGGGCCGTAGTTTGGGGACCTCTGCACTAAAACAGCGTTAGCTAATCTACCTCCTTTATTTGAACATTTTTTTATAATGTTTTAGCTTCTTTTCACCACCAGATGGCGTAGTAACTTTTGTAACTTATGCAATTGTTGAGGACAAAGTCCATTAGTTTCAGTATCAATGTGAATGAACAAGTGTCATGACAGAGCCTCTGAAAAAGTTGAGACGATATTTTGGATCTTTATGACTTTTCTGGAGTGAAATCTGACCCAGTGGAAAATATTTAATTGTCACCCTGGAAACTGGAAGAATAAAAGATACTAATTTTTTTTTATATAAATGGTGAATGGTTGCCAATGTGTGCAGGCGTCTCAGCAGCTGTCAGCTCTTCCTGCCGTCTGACTGGCCTTGGACTGATGAAGTTTGGGAATGCACCTATAATTTCAGATCTGCTGTTCAAACCAGAGAGAGAACAGGTTTGATCACTGAGATCTGAATGAGCCAACATCAACAATATGGAGGTCTGCTGATTTCTTTTAGATCTTTTTCAGCTCTCACTGAGGAAGATGAAGAAGAAGATGAGTCTGCTTAGTTGTATATCAAACATGATGCTCTGTAAGGAAGAAGCTCAAAAGCTTAGAAATGCAGTTCTGAGGAGGAGCTGCGTCTTGAAGGCGGGGCTAGGTACCACCAAGGTGTTTTGCCCAGCTGAATGGTTGCCATGAAGATTAAAGTATTTCACAAACATACACGACAGAATCAAGGCAACACTCCAGGTATGCTTTGTGATGAGGAAATAACATTATAGAATGTAAAGCTGAAAAAAGTAAATTTTACATATAACAGACAAAAAAGAAATAACAAAATAACAGTACTAAAAATTTATTTCAAATAAGAACAATGTGAACAATTGAGTTCCAAAACATAACAAAATATTAAGTGCAAGGAAATGACACAGTAACAGAAAAGTAAAAAATATAAATATGAACATAAATTTCCAAAAGCATACAGAAATATACAAGCAGAGCTGGGTAGTAACTAGTGTTGGGAATGAATAATGCTGTGTTTTCCTCTCTCTTAGCATTTTACATGCCCACACATACACACACATGCAAAGCTAAGGTTAAAGGAAATGACACACTAGGGAACGCCTTCTTTAGGACAGTTTATAAACCGTTAGATGCCATTTTGATGTGGTCTCAAAAAAAAGGAAAAACTTGTCAATGGACAAATTATGCATTTTAGCTTTAATACATAGAATTTATGAATTCAACTCATTGACTCTTCTTGAACTTCACAGATTAAATGGAGAAAGGATAATTCTCCAACACTGTTACATTTACACAGATGAATGTATTTGAGGAACTTTTCGAAAAGAGAAATGTACTTTTTGGAGTGTTCACTGTACTTTTTTACTTTTACTTCAATAATTTTATCAGAAAGTTTTGCTACTCTTACTTGAGTACAATTTCTACGTACCCTAAAATACCAGGACTCAAACCTGTGAGGTTTGCATTAAGGAAGGACAAAGGCCTCCGTACAAGGGTTATGCTTTACCTCTGCGCCACCACAGCAGCCTGTACAATCTATTCTTGCCTGCTTTATGCAGGCAACATCTGAAGTACAGCTGTTGCTAATGCAACATGACACTGACTGATAATCCCTCTATAATTCAGCAGCCTGAGATTACAATTTGATTACCTAATAATCTCAATTGTAATCAGAAGAGTTTCCATCCAAGCACTTAATCTCAAAAATGATCAGCTAGGTGAGATTATGACCCAGCTTCATCTCCTTTGCATCAGACTTTTGATTATTTTTGCATCAGACTTTTGAGTTTTTGCTCCCTTCACCTGTGGAATTCACAGAACACTGACATTAACTCAAATTAAGCAATAAAACATAAAATTTACACATTTAAAAAAAGAATAATCCAAACCTGATTTGGTCTGACTTGAAGATGACCAGAATTCCAGCAATGACTGCAGCTAGAGATGGTACAAATATGGCTGCTTTAATTCCAAAATGCAGTGGATTTATACCTGAAAAAAGGGCATAAAAATCCATTTGTAGCACATTTTTGTCAAATGCAAAATGTGGAAGGAAACAAACATTCATGTTCTGAAACCTTTTCACATTTTTTCTTGATATCACAAAGTGTTTTGACAGGATACTAAATAAAAGGAAAATTATAGATTATTTTAGACATTTTAGGCAAATAAAAATCTGAGAAGAGTAAGTGTACTCAGAACTCTCTGAAAATACTCTAACCCTACAGATTGACATCTGCCGTTTCAAAGGCTCAAAAATTTGTTTGGGAAAATTAGTGAAAAAACATTAATTTTGCTTGATTTAATCCATTACTTGAAGATTGAATAAGCACGTAACGACTGAAAATTCTCCAGTCAGATAATTAATGAATTACCATTCATGGTAACTGGAGGAGTTAGTGAGATCTACAGTTAAGGAGGATCTGTCAAGAAAACTGTATTGCTAAAACTATTGGCTCCGTTATCTGTAAAGTGTCTGTGACAGCTGTCCCTACTGTCACACAGAGACGTTGAATGGTAATCATTTTCTGTTTATCCTTAAAATTTGTTTACATATTAGTGAATAGTTTAGATTTTCATTTTAGAAATTAGCCTGACTCTTTGCAGTGCACACATTTAGTTAACTTAATCTGTCAGTTGTTGATGTTTTTGTTATATGCAACAGATTAATTTCTTCTTGTTTTAAGTTACCAGTTTCCTTTGGAGCTGCTGCTGACTGCTTTCCTTATATGGCTGGCAAACCTCAGTGGGTCATCCCATTTGTTTGCCAGGGGAAGGGGAAATTTGGTTATTTCTTTAATGTTTCTTCTTTTTGGCAGTTAGTTTAGTTCTAATAGTATTTATTTTATTTAAAGATTTAGTATTGTGTTGAACAGTATTTGTTTAAGTTCTTGGGTGTTAAATTACCCCTTGTGTGTGTCAGCCGTCTGATCAGCCACTATTTAAGTTCCCCTCATTCTTGTTTGTTAGGTCAGTTTGTGCTCGAGTTCTTTGTGTTACTACCAGAGTTGTAGTTTATTGGTGACCTCTGTTTTGGGCCCAATTCTTCATTTTTGAATTATTTTTTGACTTTCTGTAATAAATTACCAATATCTTTTGGAATCCATTCAGTGTCTCTCTCGCTGGTCTGTGTAAAATCCTCACAGTCACTGACATGATTTAAAAAGATGAACTCCTGTGCTTTCATTCTGTGTACACAAAAGCTTTTGCTAATAAATATTTCTCACAGAATACTATAAAGTATTCTGTGAGAATACTTTATAGTATTCTATACTTTATAGTAAATGCAGAGGGTCACTGTGTAGTAATTGGATCAATGCCTGTGCCATCTTGTGACGTAATCAGGGTAAGTCAAACCTCAAACAACTAAGGCTGGATACACAGAAGGGGAGGATGTTGTGAACAATTTCCGTGAAGATTTGAGTGATTGATCTGCAGTTTTAGAGGAAAAAGCTATGGAGTGATGTAGAAGAGGGACATGATTCTACTGAAGGACTGCAGTAATATTTTGTGAGCCATATAGTTGAGGAAGCAGCAATGGCTCCAACAATTCTGGGGAGGAAAGATCCCACAGTAAACAGAAAAGGGTTGAAGTTGGACAACTATTGCCTCCAAATCACTAAATGGTAATAAGTAGAGATGTGCTGATAAAGTTTTTTTCCTGCTGATTCCGATTCCAATCACCCAAGAGGGCCGATCACCGATACCGATCACATAATTATTATTTTTTATTATCATAAACACTACTGGTTACATTATGTGGAAAAAGGAACCATGAATTCACCTTAATTTAGACAAAAACTTGTTTTTAATAACTTTTCTAAGAAAAAACAAAACAGGCATTGTGCAAATTGTACTGCTATAGGTAATACTATCTTTAACAGACTGATAACATATGAAGGCTCTGAAGAGGCTAAATAATGCAAAGAACCAAAATAAAACCTCTCAACATTGCCAAAAAGTTCAAGTATAAAACTTAACATTCAAAGGCAAAAACAGGTTCCATTACAATAAACAATCCAGAGTTACTGAATGAAAACTTCCTGTTAGCATGGCGGCTAGCTGATTACTGCTAGTTCTGATTGGCTGTTTCTGACTGAGCGGAGTAATTATGCAGATCAGGGAGGAGATCGATTATTTTTTTAGAGATTATCTGTCTCATGTTAGGAAAACTAAAGTTTTAATGCATATGTAAAATGTATTTATAACTACTGTTACAGTTTCTTGAGTCTGTCTGACACAGCTATCAAAAGCATCATAATTTTAAAGGCTTTTAAAGTCTTTGGTCCAAGACTGATACCAGCACAAAATTTACTGCTAGTGCATTTTATATGCAACATTGTATGCAACAGTCCGCATGCAATTCAGCATGCAGACTGTTTTTTTATCATTTAATTATTTTTTTTAAATTATTAGTTTTAGATACTGAAATATCTCTCCCCATGAGCAACAGTCTAAAGCAACATGCAAAATGTACTTAAAGCAATCCAGACTTCTCAAAAATCTTATGTAGTTGCATTTCATTCAAGCTGCAGTATGGAACTTTAATAAAAAATATGTTTTCTCCATTTTTGTTAAAGCTGTCACCATGTTGTGAAAATTTGCTATGAGACAGATAATTTGTGAAAAAAAAACAATCTCCTCCACCTCCTCCCTGAACTACTGTTGTTAGCTAAAGTAATGTGCCATTCTGACCAAAACAACCAATCGGAGCCAGGGGGAGGGTCTTAGCACTGTTCATTCACTCACTGCTAAATGTGCTAATGGTGGAGAAACAACTTATTGTTACAGGAAAACTGTTTGTCGTCATTGGTAGCTATGCTAACTAGACGGAGCATTCACAGTTTCAATCTGCACAGCTCTGTGCTATGCTAGTTGCAGCATGGCACAAATCGAGGGGGAGGAAGGATGAGCAGCCACATGAGATTGCGATTGACAGCACTAAAACCCACCTCCTACATCTGATTGGTTGTTTCTAGCACTGGGAGAAGGCAGAGGAAATACTTTTTTCACAAATTATCTCTCATGCCACACCGTCACAACACAATGACAGTTCAAGCAAATATGTAAAAAAAAATATTTATATAAAAGTGACATACCGCAGCTTTCTCTTAGGAGAGGATGGGTCAGGAGGGACGTGGCAACAAATATATGCAATTTAAACGCAAGCCAAGGTAAAACTGTGTGGACTGGCTGCAGTCCAGACAGTCGGCTGTTTTTTTTATTATTATCATGCCAATAAAGTTATGGTATGTAATGCAGCTTGGCCATTCAGGAGATGGAAACTGAAACTTTGAAGGCCTGCTGGGGAAAAAAAAAAAAAAAAAAAAAAAAAAAAAAAAAAAAAACAGTGGCCAGAGGCTCTGCCATAGATACAGCTGTGAATCTCGCACTTTATGGTACATGTTCACATTATTTATTGACTGTATATCAAATATATTTTAAATTTAATTGAAGATATGACATAATACAATATATAATATTCAATAAAATACAAAGACTTAAATCTTATTGTACAGACTGGGTCATCAAATCACGACGTTGCCTGTAGGAATTTTTAATGTCCCAAAGGTGTCAGTATTCAGTGACACAGTATCGACAAAGTTTTGCTATGGGTTGAAATGATACATGACACCTTATCTATTCACCACTACTAGGCAGTATAGTAACTGCCACAGTCGTCCTCGTCTCGTACTGTCTGCTGCTGAAAACAGCTTAGCGTCAAGCACGCTAAGCAGGAACCAACCATTTAACGCAGAACAGTGCAAATATAGATGTGTGCTATTTGGTCTGAGAGGGGTAACATTTAATTATTACTGCTAAAAACAATTTTAAAAAACAAAGTAACAGTACTTGACAGGGCCCTGATTTTTTTCTATTTCTGTAAAAAAAAAAGAAAAATCTTTTTTTGTGGGGCCCCCCTGTGGTGAAGGACCCTTAGAATTGTCATCAATTTTCCCCCTATACCGCGCCCCTGCCTCAGGCTAAGTTAAACCACAACTCTTTGCCCTCCGTCTTCACCTAGTGCAACTCCCACATGCAACTTTGCGTATCCTCACCATGGATACATTTCTTGTCTTTAGAGGGACTCGCACACAAAACTCCCAAGTGTTAAAAAATATTTGAAAAAAAAAAAAAAAAAAAACAAGAATAACCATAATAAAAATACAGAAAGCTCATCCACCCATCCATTTTCTGTACACCCTAGTGGGGCGAGGAGGGGTGCTGATGCCTATCTCCAGTGAACGTTTTGGGTGAGAGGTTGCCAGTCTGTTGCAGGTCAACACAGAGACAGATAGGACAAACAACAACACCTACAGAGAATTTGGAGAGGCCAATTAACCTGACAGCCATGTTTTTAGACTGTGGGAGGAAGCCAGAGAACCCACCATGCACAGGGAGAATACGCAAACACCATGCAGAAAGACCGGGGCCGGGAATTGAACCCAGAACCTTCTTGCTGCAAGGCAACAGCTCTACCAACTGTGCAGCCCCCTAGAGAGAAATTATTTGTTTGTAAATACGGTGGATTCAAGTACAACCTGACAGCAGAAAAAGAAACAAAAGAAACTGTCTGCCCTTTGTCACTGGTTGCCCTGGTTACCCACCACCATCTTGCTGTTTTTGTGTCAAGTCCCTCTAAAAATAACACAAAAGTATCAGTGGTGAGGAAGGGTGCAGGTGTAAAACCTTAACAGGTTTTTTCCGAAACCTGGAAATTTCATAAAAAATGGAATTCATATTTAACATTTAAAGGACAAATAAAATACAATAATTTCTACCTATTTTGGTCAAAATTATCTGTTATTTTGGAATTTCACGCCATTCTAGTTCAATTTTCCGGCCAGATTAAATAAATAGAGGTACTAGTTTTCAAAAAGTATTGCAGTATTTGGTTACCCTCATTTCTAATGAAAATAATGTGAAAACCAGGTACCAGGATAAATGAACATACTTCAGTCATCAAGGCAGGTGGTATTCAAAGCCATCAGAAATTAAAAGTGCTGCAGGTTGAAGAGAAGTTTGGTGCACTGTACTGCACAAAAAAATGTTTACCTTTGATGTCGACACAACTTTCCGTGTATTCAGTCTTAGTCGTTTGTGGTTCGACTTACCCTGATTACATCACAAAATGGCAATGGCGTTTTGACCCAGACAGAAACCACAAACAGAAACGGCAACACTGTGCAATGCGATGGAATTTATAGTATTCTATTTATTCATAAAGGTTTCTGTGTACACATAATGAAACCATAGTAATTTATGTTTATCATCTCAGTGACACATTCAAATCTAGCAGATAAGACCTCCTTTTATCAGGCAAAGGAGATGAACCCAATCCCTGATTAACGCCACAATTCTCCATAAAACTTTAGACTTGATTCAATGTATTTAGGCAACTGTCTAACCCAGTTACTGGACAGAGAGATTATTCATATTCCCAGAACACCCTACTGCTATAAAGCATAGTAGTGTTGTGCTTTATGCCATTGCTTTCAAAGCTTTGTAAAGCTTGAATGGCATCTTCTTGGCCACGGGAAGCATGTTTCATCCAACGGTAGAATATCAATTCATTCAGCATTCACTGACCCCAGTTACTCTGGTATTTATATTGCCTACCAATTCAAACACAATTTGCTGGCATACTTTGTAGAATACCAAATAACAGTTGGCTTTTCCTCACTAAGATTTTGCAGTCATCAGAATTCCCTTTTTCACTTTATCATAAACCATGAGGAGACACAGCAAACTTGTGGAAGTAGGTGTCCTGATCAACTGAGATAAAATTACTTTATGGTCCACACCCAAGACAGATAAACTCCTAATTAATCCATAACAAATTTCTTTCATGTGATCTCAAATTCATTCCTTAATAACCTGTTCATTCCAACCCCACTTTAAGTTAACACTAGGACTACCAACAATACCCAAAATGGGACTCTTCCTCTAGGTACCAGAGAGGGGCCACGTTGGCCCTCCAAGAGAGGGTGTGAAGAGGCGGTTTTGTTGTGTAAATAAGGCCATTACTGACGCACCACAAGAGGGGGGGGGGGGGCAAAGCTGAACTCTGCTGTGGTAGGGACAGATACAGGAAATCTTTCCTGCCTCATGCCATCTCACTCTACAATAAAAGTTAAATCATTGTTCTGCACTAATCAGCACAATTTTGCACAACTGCACATTTGCGGTACATATATTTACAATAAGCGTGAATTGGAGCAAAAACTGGTCCGGTGAGTTTGGCTCTCCCTCCCCCTGCTGGTCCCTCAGGCTATGGTCACATCTACAGGGATGCTAATTAGACCCTTGAGAGTCGTCAGTTTGGCCACATTTGGATGCTAATAACCCAGTTTGGCCCTCTCTCGGTAGTTCTAGGAAGATACCCAATTTGGCCCCTCTTGGTAGAGATAGAAATTTTTCAAAATCCTGGTAGTCCTAGTTTAAGACATGTTGGTGGCAGCATAATCCAAGCATCAAAGAAGAAGAGGCACACTTTATATTCTAGATGTACAATGCCGTTAGAAATGTCCCCAAAAGCCTTGGAGTTGTAACTAACTAAAGACAAATGAATGTCATGCTGTTCAAGTTTTTATTTTTTAAATTCTTAAGATTCTTTCTTTTTCAATTCACTTCACAAAGAATTGTCAGTAAAATGCATTGAGATTTTGAAACGTCAAAATGAGAAAAAGCTTTAGGGAGTGAAAGATTTGTGTTTTCATCAGGACAGACATTGACATTAATGCATACTTTTTAATTGTATCTTATGATACATTGCAAGGCTACCCATGCAAAATTGTTTTCAAAAATGTGTTAATTTCTTGCACTGACCAGGTTCTAATGAACTTCATATTAGAAGTTACCGTGGCAACAGTGACTCACCTTTAGGAACTCCAAGTTCAGGTTTGGGTGTGTTCAGAGACAAAGAAATGTCTCTGTGACGGGTTTTGGTCACGTTCAGGACAAAGTTTACTGGAGGAGAAAATACCATAGTGATGACGAACAAATGATAAACTGAAGAGGTTTAAAGAGTCGGATGCAATGAGTGAGATCTGCTGAATTACCAGACGTCTGCTCCCATTTCCTCAACACCTGGTCATAAGCAGCCAGGTCACAGCGGTAACGTCCAGAGTCTTCAGCCCTCAGTCTGGACAGTCTGAGTCGTCCTTCTCTCCCGTCGCTCTGAACCCGTCCTGAAAACTGTCCATCCTGAGACTCTGGGACCTCAGCTCCGTTTATCCCTCGATACAGGACTTTAGGAGGACTCAGCAGGAGAAAGCAGATCAGCTTGGTGAGGGTCGTGTTGGTCTGGGTCAGGCTGTCCCAGCCGAGGGTGAAGTTGCCTCCCTCCTCCGTTTCATCAACAGGTGGGGGTGTTTCACCAGTGAATGTCCCTGCAGAGGGTAGGGAGACATTATGAGGCAATTGTCTCTTTTTGCAATGCCATAGATCTATTTTTTTTTTTAATGTGGAAACTCACCATCAACAATAGAGGTCAGGTGTAGAAGGATAAGGAATAACATTTTCTCATTGTTAGAAGAAATTCACATCTGGAGCACTAAAAAAAGAATATCTCAGGGTTTAAATTTTGTAGCTTAAAATTTGTACTCAAGAATAACAAGAATAAAAAGTTCTGCAAAAATGTACGTAGTTTTCAACTGAAAAAACATACAGATTTTTTTATTCTATCCAGATTCATATTGTTGAAATTAAAGAAACATTTAAGAGATGCCTTGTTTTCTTAAGAGATGCCAGTTATTTGCATAATTGGCCCAGGCATTTTGGACCAGCTTGGCCCACCCCATTCCATAATGCACAATTTACAAAGACATTCTGGATTATACGAAAACAGTATTTCAGTCAGATGTCCAGATTATGTACATTTTATTAAGTCGAGAGAACAGCATTTATAAGGGTAAGTAAGTGGTCTTCTTCAGCTGAGTAACATCTGTTGTAGCCAACATCAACTATCCATAATAGATGGTGACCAGACCTCTGAGGGAAAGTCCCCATTTTAGAAGTCATGTCCCCAGAAACGTCCAATTAATTTTTTGAATAAACAGTGAGGAAAGACAGGTTCCTGCTGTTATACTTGATTTTATTGTTTAAACATGAATTCATATGTTAACTATAACTGTTCTATATTCTTAATTTATGTTTGATAAAATTAATTCTTCAAGCTAAAAATGCCCCCAGTTTTAATCTCTGAAATGTGGTCACCTTATGTTAACAGTGATTCTAGTTTCCACAAAACACTGAAGTAAAGGGAAAAAAGTGTCTCATTTGATTGGATGAGGAAATAACCAAAGGGCCACTGTGTCTAGGGCCATTAGTTGGAAAACAAACTGTTGCACTGCCTTTTTTAGGTTGAATGTATCATCTTGGCATAACCACAGGAAGTAATGAGGTAATTAGCAGAAATCTCAGGAACTTGATTGCACTTCAAGATGCCTAACTAGGTCAGTTATAGAAAATAAAAAGAAACTCCATAATTATGTCTTAAACTATGATTAATACATTAAAAAATTATGAAAAACATCAGAGAAGAACATATGGGTATAACTAAAGGATTTATTTTAGCAGTGCAAGTGTGTGAATCAGTTCATTTCAACACTGCAGTTCACTAAAGATTAAAAAACAAGATTCTTACAGAGAAACAAAATATTGTCTACTTTGGATTGATATTAGTTTATTTTAATGGAAACATGCACTCTCTTTGACAGGTATTTGTTTGTGTGTGTGTCATGTCTATCCATGTACATCAGGGGTGTCAAAGTCAAATGGATGGAGGGCCAAATAAAAAATTTAGCTACAAGCCGAGGGCCGGACTGATCGAATGTTCATTGAAATGTTTTTAAATGACTCATATAGTCTAGTGAACCTAATTGAACCTACTGAAAACCTAACAAATATATTCCAATATGATCAGATAAATAAAGCAATATTTTCTTATGGCTCTGTCAGTAATCTTTAATTTTCAACAGACACAACTGAAATATTTTTAAAATATAATTGGATTGAAATACAATAAAATAAAGTGCAAAAATCTATTAATCCACATATGTCAGAGTCAAGGCATTTAGATGTGTCGCCGGCGACACATCTAAATTTGCAGTACCGTAATTCCGCCACACGTAGCGCTAAGTGGAAAAATTCCAACGGTTTCTGAAAGGGGAGACGTTGCACTTTCCAGCAAGTATCGGGTTAATACGGTAACTTCGCAGCTGCAGCTGCAGAGAGTGTAATTAATCCGGGGGGCACTCGTTTAATAGACGGTATATTTCGGCAATAACTTGGTGGATATTGAAAGTTCCGGTTGTTATGGATACATGGGTAAGTACATCATCTCACAGAACATTTAAAGAACTACTTACAGTTCAAATAAGGAAGATATTTTTTTTCAGACGGGGTGCCGGCTTGCTGCGGTCTGCGGGCCGGTTCTAATAATAAATCAAGATCATCCCAGGGGCCGTAAAAAACCTTCTCGCGGGCCGGATGTGGCCCGCGGGCCTTGACTCTGACATATGTGATGTACATAGTGAACAAACTGGAACAACAAGTTTTTATAGCGGTTATGGGACTTTAAAGATTCTTCAAACACCATAGAAACACTGGGGCTCCCATGGCATCTTATATTATTCTATCTGGCTCAATTAGTCATGATTAAACACCACATTATTCACGTTATTAGATGTACAAATGTAATAGGGTTAAAATGGCTGACGAACAAGGAAGTGGCTTGTAAAGTTTAAATAGACCGACTCCTGACTTTCCCTGTGAACGTTCCCGTTCACATAATCCTTCTAAAACGCTCTCAGTATGTACTTACTGAACATTGCGTTAAACCCGCTCCACTAGTAATGAGCAGAGCACTGCAGTCTCCGCCCTCTTGTCATTTCCTCCTCCAAACTTTTTCCTACCTCTGAACCTTCGTCGTTCTCCAGTGTTGAAAACTTTTAATGGAATTTTGGGGGTCGTTTTTCACGAATTACGTCGCCATGGTAACTCCGAATCCCAATAAAAATAATCCTGAATTCGGACACACCCAATAGCTCCCTTCTCGAGATCGAGCAGCATGTTTTGATACCACTTTTGTGGGGGTGCACGCAGCGGTACGAGCCGCATTAACGGTAACGGAATAAAATTAAATAAAGAAACGTTCTATTAGGTGTAGAATAATATGTGCCTGCCATGCATTACATAGGGAAGAGCAATGACTGTCACTGCTCTTCCCTATGTAATGCTATGGGTAGGCCCCAACTAGAAGCAGTTAGTAAAATAAGTACGGAGTACCCCGGTGTTCGCAATGACAACTCTGCAGATCCTCACTCATCCTTACCTTTCAGATTTTACTCAGTGGGCGAAAGGAGGTGCTAAAAAAACAACGTGCAGGAAAGTTATTCCACGACGGCTGTAACATTAAATCCTTCCACGGAGAGCGTCGTAAAGCTCAGCGTAGTGGGTACGTAATGAAGCACACGTACAGACGCGACTTGGACGAACCACAGCGCCTTAAAAGAAGCGTGATACTAGCAACTGCGCGTTCTGCATCTGCTTATTTAAGCGGGCCGCATCACTCCGTCTGCGATCCTTCCGCCAGTTTTTTCGGCGAAGCGGTGACCGGACCTGCGACGAAAATGCAGCTGCCACGACCCGGTTTTATTTGACGCTTTTACAAAAACTAAAGTAATTTACACTCGATAAGGCTTCACTCCTTCTCACAAGACACGATACAAACGGCAAATGTAGTTTATGGCTGCAATATTTTTCGTTCTTTTAGGATTAAGACGGTGTCTAGTTCTTGTAGGAGTGTGTGCGTGTGTGTGGGGGGGGGGGGGGGAGGGAGGTCAGGGCCGGTACCGCCCTGCACCTAGGGGGTTTAAAAAAAAAAAAAAAAAGACGCGCACATTGCGTAAAACTCTGAAACAGAAGGAGCAGGACATAAAACGAAGCGACGAACTAGATGTGAATTATGGCATAAAAACAGAGAATCCGACGCTGAACAGTGAAAAATCAACATATGATGTGAAACATGACGATTAGGCGGCGCAGCAGGTGATGAGTGAAGATTAATGATGGTCAATAAATGACAAAATAAATCTAACAGGGAAGAAACTAAAGTGACACAATAAACCAAGAGAGGATAATACCAGTCAAAGGAAACTAAATTGAAATGAATGAAGAACAAAATGCAAGAATAAACTAAGAAACTAAAGTAAATACGGAGGAATAAACAGGTATGGCAAGACCTTTCGAGCAATAATTAATACAGAGGACTGTATGGCAAGAATAAACAGACACTGTTTCCAGATAAAAGGTAAAATAATATTGTTGAAGTGCCATGGGTTTGTTGACACCATATCTGATACTGAGAATAAATATATCTTACAGACCATAACAGTAAAGAACTTATCACTTATTTATGTGATAAGTTAGATAATTAGATTTGATATATTTATTCAATATTATTTTTCATGTCAGTGCTAATGTCATGAGGCTAACGACTCCATGACACTTTCAATTTGACTCATTAGGATTTGATTAAGAACCAGATTTGTTCTTTGTAATTTCTGTCCAGTAAAACTATTAATCTGATAATTCTATATAAAGACATAATCCATGTTTCTGTCTCATATTTGTATGGCATTAAAAGGATCTGGAACTTTTGTTTTTCCGCTGAAAAACAAAAGTGGGGGCGGTGAGGGACCTGGATAAAGGCTAGAGGGGGACTGGCCCAAAAAAGGTTGAGAAACACTGCTCTAAAAGAAGCTTAATAAGTTAGTAAATTAATATCTGACAAAATGATTCACCAGCAGCAGCTTGTAACACAGCCAACATTTATTCCTGAATATAGTTAATTTATTTATCTATTTTCTGAAGGTTCAGTTAAACATTTCTGCTCATGTTCTTCATTCTCATTTACAATCATTAAAAGCAGATTATTTAAATCAGTGACCTGATCATTTAAAGCAACCCAAGTTTTAATTTCACTGAGTATTTTTTTTATTAAAGTGATAAATTGGTTGAAGTTTCTTCATGTAAAAGCAACAAGCTGATTTTTCATTTTTGACGGTTTTTACTTCCTGCCGAGGTTTTGTGGTTTATGAAGTTTAGCTTCAACAGGTTCAGAGGACGAATGTGAGGATGTGAAACTTTGTGTTTTAGTTCCTGTATTTTGCCACCTACACAGGCACTAAAACAAACATTTTGCTTTTCTCAAGACCTACTAATTAAATTAATAAGTTAATGAGAAATTAATTAGGAAATAAATCAAAGAACTTCAACAATAAACTTTAAACCTGAAACTTGGAACCAGTTAGATTGTTAACATCTGAATGAAAGAGTATAAACACTTGTCCTTCAAAAACAGGCTGGTTGAGTCCAAAGAACCAGACTGAAGACTTTTATCTGGTTTTTAGTTAGAAAAGAGGAAAACAATAAATGATGCAAATAGAAATTATTGAGCTTGATTTAATTAGTCATGTATTCATTGATTTATTGCTTATAGTGACAGGCCTCACTGCAGGCTTCTTGTAACAAAGAATGTTTTCTAAACCTTCACTGAATCAAACTGAAGTTTGTTTTCTCTGAATGACATAAAAGAAATATAGTTTGTCTCCTAGATAAAGGTAACATAGGTAAGGTAATCTTATTAGAAGAAGGCCATTGAAGGTGCCTTGTTGTAAAGTATGTAAGGCATTAAGCAATTCTAACTGTCTTGTTGCTTTGAACTGATTAAACCAAAATGAAGCAACAGTCATGATTCACACTTCTATCCATGTTTAGTTTCATTTTTGTACAACAGCTTCTTTCCTCCTCCAGTTATAAATAGAAGCTGAACTTTAAGGTTTGTTTTGCTGAACATTCTGATATTTTTCTTTCCTCAAAATCATCACATCATCCAAGTGATTGATTTAAAAACAAAAGAGCAGATCCTAAATGTTCCCCTTCTATTTATTGTTAGCTTCCTACAGATTGTTACATTAGCACTGAAGATGAAACTGTGCTGAGGTGGAGGATTAAATGTTGATTTGAGGTCAGAAACTGAAAGGATAAAACACTTTATTGAAGACGTTCTGTTTCTGAGCATGTTTAGACAGATCTGTGTTTTCAGGCAGACAGGAAGTTAAAAGGTGTTTTTAAAAAACGAGGCAGAAATGATTGGAGGAAACATGAGGCCATGTTGGTAGGATCTCTGTAGGACTGAGATCAGGGCCAAAAAGATGAATTTATTGCTGTTAAGCCACTTTGGCTGAATGCATCAGAGGCCTGCAGTCATGAAACACATTGACATTTTAAATTAGGAACTTAAAACTGTTTGAAAACTATCTGGAGATGCAGTTTGTGCAGATCACCTTGTTTACTCTGCTCTAGTTTCTGATTTCTATAGTAATTTCATGTTTGTATTATTCTCTGTGTTTTGCTTTCAGACAACAGAAGAAAATTAGTTGTGCTAACTCCAGCATTATTAATATTGATTCTTACTGCTAACACGTTGATTAATTTATATAATAATCACTCAAATTTATCTGTGTAGCACATTTCAACAACAAGACAGCTCAAAGTGCTTTAAATTATAAAAACAAAAATATAAAGTCATAAAAGGAACCATACAGTCAACAATAGACTGTAAACAGCTGGAGAAACACCTGGACGTCCACCTGGACGCCTGCAGCTGTAAGGCGTCTGCAGGGTCTGCGACGTCTGCAGACATTACATTTTGATGAATGTTATAATCAAAATCATCAACACAGATCTAATATGCTGGTCAGTGTTTAATTTATTATGCTTCAAAAACAGCTATAAACAGGAGAGAGTTTTAGTCTAGATTTAAAAGAACTGAAATAAATGAAATAAAATACTTGAAGTTATTATTGTAGCAGTTCCTCCTGCGGCAAAACAGTCCCCCAGCATGATGCTGCCAACACTATGCTTCACAGTTAGGATGTCACCAGCATCCCAGTTCTTCCTCCAAATGTAACTTTGGTCATCATGGTCAAACATTTCCACTTCAGCTTCATCAGACCACAGCTTGTGTAACTGATGCCTGAACTGATGGTGGAAACTGTTTCTATGAAGCTCCTGCCTTCACCTCACATGGTTTTCATCAGAGACCAACAGATGATTTCTCCTCCTGCAGTCAGTGAAGTTGGTGTTGAATGTAATTTAAAACCTCAGAGTTGAACCTTTATGTTATGACTCAAGCTACAACATGTTTTGTTTAGTGTGACTGATAATTAGTACGACTGTACTCAGAAGAATAATGAGCCCAATACATTTCTACTGAAACTCTCAGATATTTCATGATTAATTTAATATATTTACAAGAACATCTTGGCTGTTCAATGATGCTGAAAAATCTTAAATCTGCAAGAAATAAAAGATAATTTTCCATGATTACACAGAAATTTATGGTATTAAAAAAGGATAGACTCTGATATTATAAAGTCTGAAATTTGTGTGAAAAAATTAGGCTCTTTTTCACACAAATTGAAAAATAGCCTCATTTTTTTTTTCAATGAGGCTCATTAAAAAAATGCCCAGAAAGGCAAGCAATGTTGTATCTGGGAAGGATACAGGAAATGTATCTACCACACAACTGGAAGAAAACACCAGGACCAGGACCAAGACCAGGTCCTGCCTTTCTAGAATACCAGGAAGGCAGGTCACTGCCTTGTGCAGCATTTTCTGTACAAGTACACAGGATTTCCACTTTAGGGTAGAACAAACACTTGAATGTCTCATGGCTGCTTTGTTTATTGCTGTCTGTCAGAAACCTACATGTTGTTGTGGCTCATTAATCCTGAAGTGATTTTAGGATCAGAGGAACATCAGTGAAAATTGTCCTTTCATTTAGTCTAATAACGACTCAACCTGCTGTTTTCTGGAGCATTTTGATCCACATGAGCAGGAAGCAGAACCTGCTGATAAAAATCATAAACTGATCATCAGCCTGAGCTCCTCTTGGAAAAACTAAGTGTTTTATAGCCGACTGGTTAAAGGGCCTGTTGTTGTTTTATGTTTTAAAGTTTTGAACTGAATTAGCTTTGCAGTCAACAAAAACCTCAGTGAGATTCAGATTAAAGAAAGATTCAAATATAAATTCAAAAATACTTTATTGGCTCCAAAGGGCAAATTAGATAGAATAAATTAAGATACTAAAAACTTTCTCCTCAGATTTCCACCATGATCTTCACCCATCAGAGAAAGCAGCTCTATTCTCTCTGCCTGCTGGTGAACAGGGATCTTATTGCCTTCAGTTGTCTCACTATTTTCTTTTTAGAAACATGCTTATGGAAAACAATGTGCTTGAACAATGCAGACTCTATTAAAGGTTCGTTATATCAAAGAATTTCAATCACCTCCTTCTTTGCAACCACAGGCAGCAGTTCAGAAGCTACGACTCATTTTTAAATTATTCAACCTTTCATTGGGTGACTCTGAGCCCCTCTGTTCCTCAACACTCTGTAGGTGGTTTTCCTGTTTAAACTTCACTTGAACTGAAGTCGTAATCACCACAGTTGCATAGTAATGTGTTTTAAGGATCAGGGTTGGGAAACACCATAGTGACACTACATCTCTTTGTTCAAATCCTGGGAAACAAATTTCTACAGTGATACTTCATCTGACTTCACTATTTGTTTGACCTTTAGTCTGTATTCTGCAACTTTAAAGTCTGACACACCTAATACAGTTTATAAGATTCAGTTCTGTCTTCATGAACAGTTCATCTCCAAAACTATTTTTATTTTTCATGTTCATCAGATTTTCCTCATTCATGGTTTGACAAAGTCGACCAGCTCATCAGTTTCTCTCTGGTTACAGAAGTAAATCATTATTTAATACTAAACAGCTGGACTTTGATTTATGCATTTTGTTCTGCAGGTTTTTGAATAGAAACGTCTTGATGCTGGAGGACTCTGGTTTCTCTGCACACCCAGCTTGACCTTTGACCTGCTTGAGGCTGGAGTTGCTGCTGATCTGCAGCTGGTCGTCAGAACATCTGGTGAGGACGGGTTCTTGGTTCTGATCCAGAATCTGAGGATCATGTGACCTGATCTGACTGAGAGAAGCATCAGGTTGAAGCTGCTGATCAACTGATCAGATCAATATTTAATAATCAGAAATAAACACATTTCATTAAAGGAAACATTTTAAATCTGTGTTTTCACATTAGAACTGAATAAAGACAGAAAGGAGGAGAACAACTAACTTTCACTGCTGAGCAGCTTTTAGTCAGAGCTTAGAGCGCCACCATGTGGACAAAGAGAAACATTTCAGCTGTGAAACAGCAGCTCTGCTTTTCTTCATCTATGTCAAATTGATGACAGTTTTGATCAAATCTGCTGAGAAAAATGTGAAAACTTAAAACTTTGAATGAGACAAATTAATAAGTGAAAAATATTCTACATTCAACATGGAGTCCTGACAACATTTTACTATAAAAACTGATTTATTTACAACATTTTAACATCAGAAAGAGAAAATGAAATGATTCAAGTAACAAAACCTTTCAGCTTTTAGACAGGAAACAGCTAAACTACATCCACTCTATGGCCAGACCAGAGAGACTTCGGTTGCCGTTGACAACCGGAGGAGTGATGCTCTGGGCCTGGTTTACAGTCTTCATATCAACCAGGATCTGCTCTGGTTACCAAAGTGATGAAGAGTGAAATGTGAGGCCGTCTGTCCGTCCAACAGCTTCAGGAACCTTCAGGTTGAACAGAGTCAGGAAAAGTTTGACCATCAGAGCTGCTGCTGTCAGTAACAGAGAAACATGGAGGCCGATTCTTCCTCGACCTTCTGCTTCTGGATCCAAGGTCATTTTCTGGGTTGGAGGTCAGCAGCTGCTGGACGGAGAGAAATAAGAAGGAGATTTATGGAAATACTAAATATTTCATTCAGAATGAGAAAATGTTCAGAGAAACTGTTTGGGTTTGTTTTGTTTTAATATTTAATGGCTTTGAATTTTACAGAAAGCTGCAGAAAAATAAAGTTTAACTGTACATTAAACAAACATGAAACCAAATAAACAACAAAGACTGATTTGGTTTTGTTTTAATCTGGATAAACCGGGTCGGTTCTGCTCACAAACCCACAGAAACATGAAGACTTTTCATCTTTTTCTCTGATTTTATCCAGAGTGTCTTTCTGGATAAAATCAGAAAGACTCACTGGTTTCAAAAATGTCTTACTTTTTATTTTTGTTGGCTCTAGTGGCCTTTATTTGAAAGCGGTCAACAGGAAAGAGAGTAATGAGAGAAGGGGAGACATGCAGCAAATGTCACCAGGCCAGGATTGAAGCTGCTGCATCCAGGACCAAGGCCTCCTCACCTGGGTTGAGTTTTGACCCTGCGCTGCTACAGCACCCCTAATATTAGTTACTTTTTAATCAAAAACACTTTCCTGCATCTTTTCAGTTTTCTTTCACAAAATTTAAAGTCACAAGTTTTAGACTTGAAGGGGCAGAATGATGTGTTTCCCAAGCACATAGTGATATTTTATAGCACAATCAAGTAACTGCATCACCTCCAGTTGTTATAAAAACAACTGGGCATTTAAAAAAAGCGTTTAAAATTTGAGTTATAATGTGACACCATGAAATTGGGTCTCTGTCTCTTTAAAAACTCTTTCTGATATCCTGCCTTCAGGATGTCATCACATGGCACCTATATTAACCCTTTAGGAAACTTTTTACCACCGTTGCACTGAGATGTAACTCCTATAATGACAGATGTTCCATCAGGTGTTGCTAATTGCTGCTTTCTAGTTCCTCGGCTTGGAAACTGCAGCTCTGAGGAGGAGCAACATCCAACCAGGCGTTTTACACAGATGAATGGTTGCCATGGAGATTAAATGATTTCTCAAACATGCATGAAAGCATCAAAGCAGCACTCTAGGTATGTTTTTGATGAGGGAATAACAATATAATGCAAAGCTCAAAAGAGTTGATTCTACATAATAAAAGTTCTACATTAAAAGTTCAGGTGTTTCAGGAAAACTCACCAGAAACGTTGAGTCGACATGTTGCAGAGTTGAATCCATCTTCAGTTTTCACGTCACACAGATACAGACCAGAGTCTTCAGTCTTCAGTCTGGACACATGGAGTCTGATTCGTCCTTCTCTGAGGACGTCTTTGTCACTCTGGACTCGTCCTGAAAACTGATCATACTGAGAATCTGGAAACTCATCATCTTCATGGACTCGATAGAGAACTAGTTCTTTATGAGGAGCCAACAAGCTGCAGACAATGAACAGTTCCCTGTAGGACCCCTGAGTCCTGGTGGTGAAGGTCCACTCCAGAGTGATGCTGTGGTTCTCCTCTGCCTCATAGCTGCTCTGGGTCACATTCACTACAAATGTTGCTGCTGAGGAGACAGAGAGGGAAAGAGAGGAGCAGACACACTGAGAACTGGAACATGGGAGTCTTTCAGCTCCATCTAGAGAGCTTTCTGTCACAAAGACAAGATGGAGACTGACCACAGAGACATGAGCTGAGGATGAGGAGCAGCAGGGAGATCATCTTCATCCTGAGAGAGGAAGAGGAGGAGGGGAGGACATTAATAAACATCAGTCACTACATTAAACCTAAACTGCTTTTATGAGTAAAATAAGCATCTTAAATTTCCTTGTTCTTGTCTTAAACCTTCCTTCATTTTTTCTGTCCCTGTTTAGATTGTTGTGTTGAATTTTACAATCAATTCTGCAGTTTTATTCTGAAAAGAAAGATTCATGTTAGACAGCTACAAAACTAAACCAGACATTTATATATCACAGTTACAGTTTTCAGTGTCAATGTTTCATTGACAATGTTATATTTGAGGATTGAGAATATTCGTCTTTCCAAATAAAAGCTGCTACAAACATTAATGTAAAAGGAAGAAGCTGAGTTCACATTGAGTGAAGCTTCACTGAGATGCAGTTAGAAGCAGATCGTCCACATTCTGATGTCGTCTATTATTCTGATTATCAGTGACAGAAACACACTGTGCTATTGGGCAAGTTTTATTTTTGAGCATTATGTTATTAATCATAAACTACAAATTCTCATTTAATCTTAAATATTACTAAACCGCAAACATAAATGTTCAAAATTGAATGTTTAAGAGTCACAATTAATGGCCTCTTTACAGCCTCCCTCATTATAAATATTCACATCACCTGCTGTTAAGATTCAGCTTGGAGTTGGAAAATATGCCTAAAATAAAGTTATGGTCAAAATACTTACTTATTTAATAATTATGCAAAATGTTTACTGTCATTTTATCATCACAAACTAAAGTCTGAGCAACTAAAGTTAAAACATAAAGCTTGATTTTCTCTGCAACATGCAGAAACATGTTTTCGTCACTAGATGGCGCCAGCTGTCCGATAACATTTGATCTTTTTCTATTGTTTTGTTTTATTCCTCAACTTTCTTACCCAGCAGATGAATAATGTTCATATTTGATCAGATCCTGAATTAAGCAGCACAAATATCATTTTTGATGTTAAAAATGAAAGTTTTTCTTCATCTTGATAAAATTCGCATTTCCTGCTTCTCTGCAGAAACCATCTGTCGCCTTTTACCTTTATGTCTGAGCTGCAAACACACGTCTGTCAAAACGCAATTTAGATGCATAATGTGCGTTAAATAAAGTATTTATTTTAGCATTTTACTTTCTGAACACAAAGCAGCATTTTAATCTGCCGTCATGGCGCTGCTTCCTCATCAGTATGTAACGTAACAAAAGTTGTAGAAAACATTAAACCAAGAAGATATGAATATATTTGAGCTGCTCACCTGTTCATTTATTGATTATCTGGACGAAATGATCAGAAAGTTTCAGAAAGAAAAACAACAACAACGGAATCAAAAGTAAAAGCTGCAGAGCTCCAGTGGCTGAAAAAGAGGAAGATCAAAACTGAAAGTAAAAAATATGCAAACAAAACCACATTGAAGGGACAAGCTGTTAGACAACTACACTGACTGACGAAACATTTTAGTTTGATTTGTTTCCCACTGAATGTTAGAGAAATTAATATTAAAATTTGTAACATTGTTGGATTCGTATGGCATCGTGTAGAAACACAAACTGTTTCTAAGCTCCAATCTGACTGGATTAAAATTTAAATCACTTTATTTTACACAGGACAACATGGTTGTAAATATGGATTTATTGAAAACTTTGAAATATTATTTACAGCGCATGAACATGATAAAGTGCTTTGTAACAATAGGTATGAGTTTAACAATCAGGAAATAACAGAAAAAGACAAAACAATCCTGAAAAATTACGTCACAGTTCTTCAAGTTGTAGGATTTCACCTTGGAAAATAAATGCCTCATTTCACAGGTTTAATATAAAAAAACTGTCAGAAATGCAAAGCAGCAAATGAAATCATTAATATATTGAACTTTAGTCTGGAAGTGTTGAAAATCCATCTTCAAATGAGTCCAAAGTCATCACTAAATAGATTCACCTCTGAAAATATTGAAGACCTGATTGGTCCCAGCAAATTCCCTCCAAGTTCAGATAAATATCAGATGAATTATCTTGATTTGACCCTCCTCAGGCCTCAGTAAGCATGAGAAATGTTATGAGAGGATAAAATGCAGTAAATGTAGTCAGTATGAACCAACACACATATAAAATGCTCCGGTTCTCCGTGGAGATTATTTTGTCTCAATCTGAACTATCAGGTGAACTAACTGATCCTTATTAAAAGAAATCACTCTATTGTGAGACAAGGGGGCAACCCCACCACTCTTTTAAAAACATTTTTTTTATGTTTCAAACTGAGGCAGAGGGATGAAGAACAATTCAACATGAAACTGATTTCCTGTCAGCCTTTATCATTAATCCCAGTAATGTGCTGCTTACAGTGAAGTTTAGCAGAAACCAGCTGATTTGATACCAGTTAATTTGTCAGAAACAGCTACTGAATATGCAACCCCGACCTCAAACCTGCCCCAACTCATGCACTGTAAAATAAGACCAATATTGTAACTTATAATTATTGTATTAATCCAGCAATTTAAGCAAACAGACTAATGTAAAACAACTGGAACGCAGCAGAGCTGTTTTATTCTGATCCTGATGATCTGAATCTGAATATTGTTTTTCTCCATTCAATAATGGAGGAAAGTAAGAACACCTTCTTCAATTTAAAAGTTTTACCTTCAAGGATTAAAACATGACATTTCTGTCATGTGAAATAAACTTTACATGAATAAATAGACAGTTTCTAAAAACAAACATATTTCAGTTTTTCTAATTATTCAGGAAAATAACGTCCAATCCAAGAGCTCCATCAGTTGCTCTCCAGCTACATGGCTGAAATAATTTCTGAACATCTCTGATTGTTTCCAAAACAGCGACGTAAGAGACATTTGGTCAGCTGAAATAATGCTACAGATCCGACTGCTGAAAACACTGCAAGAGAAATCTGAAGGCCGATGTTTGGCGAACGTTTAGCTTCTGGATCTCCAATCGGTTCCTGAGGGTCGGAGGTGTAAGCAGCTTCTGGAAGGACAGAACAATGAAGAGGATTTATGGCAGACGCTCTGAGAACTGGAACATGGGAGTCTTTCAGCTCCATCTAGAGAGCTTTCTGTCACAAAGACAAGATGGAGACTGACCACAGAGACATGAGCTGAGGATGAGGAGCAGCAGGGAGATCATCTTCATCCTGAGAGAGGAAGAGGAGGAGGAGAGGCAGCAGGACATCAGGAACAACATCAGTAACAATATGAGGAACAACTATAGTCATAGCAACTCAGTCTGACCTTTGACCTCAGTTTCTTCAGATGGAAACTCCTGAACTGCAGGTTTGAATCTGAAACAGTAAAATGTTCAGAGCAGATCAGCAACAAGACATTTTATATCAATCATCAGTCATGAAGGCGCTAATGACCCTTTAATAAAAAAAACACGCTTTTCATATGATCTAAACTATACTGTATAAAATTTTCTCTGTTGTGCAGTAAAATAATCAGTTTAATTTCTATTCACATGTTTTAGAAACACAAGTAAAACATCAAACTTATAGAAAATTAAATTTATATTAAAGGTTTCAGGCCTGATCACAAAAAACAATCTACTGCCTGATCAATAATTATGTTGTGCAAATTCTGCAGAATTTTATTGAGAGCATATAGAAAAAGGACAAAGTTAACCTTTAAACATGAATCTATATTTAAAACAACATTAATTTCTGCACACTTAACTGACGATGAGCCACAGGTCTGAGTTTATTGATTTCATTCACAAACCTCTTAATATGTTTATATAAATGATGTGGAACTGGAACGAAAACTTAAACACGATTATTTATTGCATTAACTCAGTGAGTTAAATCGATACCAGAGGGTTAAAAATTTGGAAAAATGTTCAGAAAAAAGTGACCAGGATTATTGTTGCTCAGAAATATGTTGTTTTAAAAACAAAGCTAGAAAAAAGCAGAGCAGATTTTTGAAGATGGTTGATGCTGAAAACCATCATAAGTCCATTGATTGTTTTATAACTTTTTGGGTTCATGATGTTCTTTATTTCCACTCTGAATTAATAACTGATAAAAATCAGAGAAACACTCAATGTATTTCACACGATAACAGATAATCTGCAAATGTTCAGGTTATGATGTGTTAAACTTGTGGTTTGCTCTAGTTAGAAATATTTGGTTTCTAACTAGAGCAAACATCACGTTTGTGAAGGTCACGACCTCATGATGGGAACACATCTGTTTACTCTTCAGTGGGTTTATTTATCTGTTGTTCATAAACGTAAGCAGCGTTTTTGGGTAATTCATCTGCTGAATGATGAGCAGTAAAACTGAAGTAAACTGTCATAAAGCTGAAGCTGCAGAGATCAGAGGATTCTGGCTTCATTCAGATCCACTAGAAGATCTTTGATGGTCAGAACTGGAACAAAATATCATCTTTCTGCTAGAAAACCAAATATTTCTGATACATTTTCATGTTTTAACATCTTTTATCAGACTAATTTCTTCCAGCTTTCATCCACTGACAGAAATCAGTTGATCTGATTCAGTGAACTCAGTGAGTTTCATTCAGGATATCAGCTGTTTGACACCAAACATGCTGCTTTTACATTGCAAAAACCAAAATCCTTACAAAGTATTTAGTCTAGTTTTTAGTGCAAATATCTTAGTACACTTGAAATATGACAAAAACTATAAGTAACTTTTCAGCACAAAACTGGGGCTTGTTTAAAGTCAATAATCTCTTGATATTGATGAAAAAGTATCAGATTATTTGACTTAATAACATGAGAAAAATGTCTTAAGTTAAATAAAACCATTGGACGGTAAAACTCTGAAACATGATGACAAGTTTCTGGAAAACAGCAGAGACAAAGTTTCCTGTTTAAATGTTTCTATGAGGAAAAGCAAGTATAAATATGTCCTCTGGGTCACATTCATTACTATTAATTTAAACTTGGAGTCACAAGTCTGATAAAGTAAAAATAACTATTATGACCAATAAGACAGAGGATTCTGGACAACATGCAAACATCTATGAATGTTTAAAATCAAGGTTGAGAAGATGATCTGCCACAAAGGGACCAGTTCAAGTAACTCACCTGGTGATGTGGATCTCCTGGTTTAGCAGAAGGTTGGAACAGCAGCAGACCAGATAATAATGCTGCTGTTGTTTATATATGATGGGTGGGAGGCGTTTCTGATCACACTGTCAGAAAGAAGAACCAAACATCAAAACATCAAGGTAGATGAGCTCTGGGGAGGTTTTGTGGTTAGATGATGAAAATCGGAGGACACACACACACACACACACACACACACACACGCACACACACACACACACACACACACACCTACATGCACGCACACAGGGGAGGAGAGACAGACGGGGGAGATATTTGTATTCAGATAAATGTATTCAGAGATATTTTACAAATGTTTTCTCAGCAACAATTTCATGCATATTTTTAGTTTACAAACTCTGAACAGTTTAGACATTAAATAATAGACATGATCCAGATTTCACAAGTTTGTTTATATAAAAATCAAGAATTATAACATTTTATAAGTGATTTAACTCAGAAGAGTCAAAGATCTGAAACATCCATCCATCCATTTTCTTTACACCTTGTCCCTCAGTGGGGTCAGGAGGTGCTGGTGCCTCTCCAGCTAATGTTCTGGGTGAGAGGCGGGGTCACCCTGGACAGGTCGCCAGTCTGTCACAGGGCAACACAGAGACACACCATGCACACACACACTCACACCTAGGGGCAATTTGGAGAGACCAATTAACCTGACATGTTTTTGGACTGTGGGAGGAAACCAGAGTACCTGGAGAAAACCCACCATGCACAGGGAGAACATGCAAACTCCATGCAGAAAGACCAGGGCTGGGAATCGAACCCAGAACCTTCTTGCTGCCAGGCAACAGCTCTACCAACTGCGGCCCGATCTGAAACATGTTCCGGTGTTTTACTGCTGCTGTGTTTGTTTATCACCACAAGGTGGCAGTAATGATCTGTTTCAACATGGATCTTTCCTGTTTTGTCATCAGTATTAAACTCAACTTTTCCACCATGTTGATGAAAAATAACTGAATGTTTATGAACCAGCTGATCCAACATCTGTCCTGATGTTCTTCATCACTTCACTGATGTTTATTCATCTGATCATTTCAGGTCAGATGTTTGTGAGATGAAGTTCAGAGGAAACTTCCAGAAAACTGTTCTTCATGTTATCATTTGTAAATGTTGCTGAATCATTAAATAATTATATTGAAGCTGAAGCAGATCCATCTGATTCCAGGTCTGAACTGAAGTTTCTCCTTTTCTCTCCAGCAGCTGCTGATCAGCTTCAACCTCCGACTGAGAATCTACAACCAAACAGTCGAGGAAGAATCTGAGTTTATGTTTCACCGGGACTTTTAGCTCTTATTATTTATGTTTTACATCAGTTTTAAAATGCAAACTAGAAAGAAAATATATTTATAATAAAATAGATGAGTTTCTCTCTGAAATTACACCTGGAATCTGAAAGTATAATACAATATTAAGATATTAATTCATTAATAGTTTATTATTATTAAGGGAGTAATGAAGAAATATTTGAGCAAATATCTAGTTTGATTTTAAAGGTTAAGTTTTAGCACAGCTGTTAAAACTTTCCTCTGAAAAATGCTGATAGTTTCTTATGTTTTCTAAACTCTTAACTATTTATTAAAGTTTAAATGTTGCACATAGTTGTGAATAAATGTCAACACATTGTAAACAAGATAAAGTAAAATATGTTCTGTCTTGCTTTTTTGTGTGTGCTTTTTTTGTGAAATTGTGGAAATAAATATTTTCACTTATAAATCTGTCTCGTTTAGAGTTTTAATTTTTCACATTTTCTCAACAGTTTATCGAAACTTAAAAATAGATTCATCCAGGCCATCTTAGTTGTTCTAAAGTTTAATTTGCTCAAAGTAACAAAGTCAGTTTTAGTGATTTAAACTCACCTGAGTGAAGTTGCCCCCCCACCTTCTTCAAATCAGACACAATTGGTGTCAAACGTTTGTGTTGGTTTGGCTTTGAAGATATTAATGAAAGTGTAAAGGTCAAAAGCGGGCGGGTGGCTGGTTGACCTTTTGACCTTTACACTTTCATTAATATCTTCAAAGCCAAAGCATCACAAACGTTTGACACCAATTTTGTCTGATTTGAAGAAGGTGGGGGCCAACTTCACTCACGTTTTAAACTCTGCAGCTGAACCTGAAACATGTGAAGAGACACAATCTGCCTGGAAACGAGGAAAACTCTGAGATCAGAGGAGAATCACTGAGTGGAAACGAGTCTGGATGGAAAAAAGTCTTTATGCCATCAGTTTGGAGCAAATGTCAGAGTTTCTGATTCTTTAGTTGTTTATCCTGAACATCTTTACTGAACGTCTCTGATGATTCAGTCACATTTAATCACAGGCTGACCTGAACATCCAACATTTATTAACTCTTTAATTCCTCATCCTGGATCCAGATGTTGAAGCTGAAGCTGCTTTGATTGGAGGAGAAATCCTCAGAAGAAGAAGATGGAGGAACTGATGGTATCAATAATTGACCAATATTAACTTTCTCATTTATTAGAGCCACGTCAGCTTTGAACGGTTTTACACGTTAGAGGAACCTGAAGTTAAAACTGGAGAAAACATTCAGAAATATTCTGTCTTCCTCCAGGACTCTGGGTCTGTTTTTCTCTCTGAGTCTCTTTTATAAAAACATGATTTTATCAAACAGCTTCTATGAACACATGAAGGGTCATTGATTCATTAAAAGCGCTAAAATATTTCTCTCACTTCTCTCGTTTCTCAATAAGACCAGGAAGGACAGACCGCAGCAGCAAGGAGGAGCAGTCAGCCATGATGCGTTCAGGTAACCTCGGACGTTGAATCTTTAAGACACAAATGGGACAGATTATAGTAAAAATAACAAAACAAAAATAAAAGGGTTCAACATTAACATCAGATTTATCTAATCAAGCATTTTCCTAAACCAGCAGTAAGAAGTTCAATCTGTGTGTTTCTATTAAATCAGTCTGACCGAGGCGTCCTTCGTTCATCCAGTGGTGTTACGTCATCAGTGATTTGAATTTGCCCGCTTTCATTCTCTCACATGGACTGCAGCGGATGGATGAAGCTCATGTCTGAGACCTTCTGGGTGACTCTAATTTATTTAGTTTTTGTCCTCCAGTTTTTCTCTGTGAAGTTTTTTGTTGAGAAGCGGCGATAACTCAGCAGATCCTCTGCAGAAAATCAGACGAGTTTCTACAACAGAAAGTCATTGCAGCTCTGATGAAACCGATAAAACCTGCAGCCTCTAAATGCAACAAAGAGGTGAGGATATCAGTTAGAACAACATGATCTTAGACCTGCTACTTGTTGTTTTCTTCCTCAAACTGATCAGCGGACTCAGACGAAGATGATCAAACTTCTTTCTGCAGGTTTTCTTTCCAAACGAAGCGGAACCACTTGGCGGTTCCACAACGTTTGGTTTCCTTTAGCAACCAGGATCTGTTGCTCCCTTTGCTCACATTGTTTCAGATGAACTAGTGATATTTAAGCGCTGAACTTGTTTCATACGAAGAGATGAGTACAAACGTGAAAATGAAAATATTAATGAATAAAAATCTTGATAAAATATTTTTTCAGAAAAAAAAAAACAGAGAAACTTCATGAAACAGATCTATATTCACCTCCACCAAGTTAAACTCATGTAATCTGAGCTGAGCTGATTTAATAAATGTTTTCTGGCATTCAGTGACACATAAACTCCATAAAATACAGACTGAAGCATAAAACAAAGATAAACAGTAAAAGGTTTATGTTATTGAGACTGAATTAATATGTTTAATGAATATATTCATTAACTTAATTCAGGTTTTATTTAATAAATCATTTAGTCTCTTTTGATGAATTGAAGTATATAATTTAATATTAAATAAACCTTTTTCAATTAATGAACACTCTGCAGATCATAGAAGCAGTGAATTATGGGATTGTTCAGCTTTAGTTTGTAACTTTGTCATTAATAGAGAAAGAATAAAATCACAAACTCCTGCAGATTTCCAGGTTGATGATTAATAATAATTAATCTCCAAAAAAATAAAGTTTCTGCTCTGAAATCAGAGGAAGTTGAAGCTGCTGCTGTATTTACTTATGGCCACAAGGTGGCAGTAGTGCTGTTTTTATTTTTACATTTTCCCACTGTATTATAAGCTGGTGGGCCACCAGACTTTACTTCCTCCAACTATCATGTATAAATATGATGTATAAATATGATGTATAAATATGAGACAGTAAAGATGATTACATTAGGTTTATAGTGACCCATTGATGAGGACGAGGTGCAAAGTGGGTCGTCCTGTTAGTCTCACTATTATTTCCAAATCATGATGTCGGCTTGTGCATGTCAGAATTTTTGTAACTTTTAACATTTTTCAACACAAAAACATGGTGGACTGACCTACTGACCCTGACACTGAGCTTAACGGGTGAAGAATGTTTTACCATAACAGATTCAAAGAAACTTTAATCATCATCACAAAACTAGAAAGTTGAGGAGTTTCTACCTGATGAATCTAAAAGTCAGACTGTAGATGTTCCTCATAATGTGACTGATGTTTATTAATGTCCTGCTGCCTCTCCTCCTCCTCTTCCTCTCTCAGGATGAAGATGATCTCCCTGCTGCTCCTCATCCTCAGCTCATGTCTCTGTGGTCAGTCTCCATCTTGTCTTTGTGACAGAAAGCTCTCTAGATGGAGCTGAAAGACTCCCATGTTCCAGTTCTCAGTGTGTCTGCTCCTCTCTTTCCCTCTCTGTCTCCTCAGCAGCAACATTTGTAGTGAATGTGACCCAGAGCAGCTATGAGGCAGAGGAGAACCACAGCATCACTCTGGAGTGGACCTTCACCACCAGGACTCAGGGATCCTACAGGGAACTGTTCATCTACTGTGAAGCGAACACGGATCATGGAGTTTTTGTTCTCTATCAGGTCCATCATGGTGTTGAGTTTCCAGAATCTCAGGATGATCAGTTTTCAGGACGAGTCCAGAGTGACAAAGACGTCCTCAGAGAAGGACGAATCAGACTCCATGTGTCCAGACTGAGGACTGAAGACTCGGGTCTGTATCTGTGTGACGTGAAAACTGAAGATGGATTCAACTCTGGAAGATGTCGACTCAACGTTACTGGTGAGAAGAAAGTAATGGAAATGTTTTCCAATGAACAGTTAGAAACTGACATTTATATCCATGATAAACATAATTATCTTAAAGTTAAAACTTCTTGAGTAAGTAAATAATTTCTTTTCTTTTCCAGCAGCTGCTGATCATCTCCAAACTCAGAGACCAAATTTGACTCCAGAACCAGAGAGATGGACACATATCATCTGGATTAAAGTAGCAGCTGTAACATTTGTGATTATTCTAGTTGTAGTTCTAATTTATACTCATAGGAGAAGCAAGACGTCTTTTAACTCAACAGACTCTTTGAGAAACACATGAACTATGTGGGAAAAGTCTTGATTTTCTGTTTTAAAGAAATAAAAGACTTTAAAACCTTATAAATCAGTTTTCAGTTAAATAATTTTTTTATATGTATAAAGTCTCTTGTCACTGCTGTTGGGTTTACCTCTAATAAGAACACTGTAAATTATTGTCTCAGATGTTTATGTTTAATTCCAGTTTTATTAAATGTAGTTTTTTCCTCCTGTTTTTGTTGCTCCATTAAATCTTCATCCAGCTGTTTCACCTCAGTGAGCATCAAACCTCATGAACATCCAGATGTTAACTAATAAACTCAACTTTAGTAGAAATCATTTCATCCAGATGGAAAACATCAAAGTCATCAGAGGAGAGTTAAGTTATAAATATCACATTTTATTGCTGTTGTATATTATTGTGATACTTTTTCTTGTTTTTCTTCATAACTAAATGTTATGAATATAATTATATGAAAACTAAAATGTTTCTATTTGTTCATAGCAAACATTTTGCATAATTAACTACCAACCACCAATCTTAATAATTTGTCCAGTTTTCCTCCAACAATCCATAAATAACATTTTCTTGTGATAAATAATAAATAATTTAACTAACAGGACAATAATCTCCTCTCTCTGGGTAAATGAACATCTCCAAAACAAACAGCTCAGTTTCATCTCATTAATATATTCTTAGACATTGTGGATCGTCATAATTTCTCTTTTTAAAACTGACTCTAAGGTAATTTATTCATGTATAATCTGCCATCTTTATGTTTATTAAAAATAACCTTATTTTTATTACAACAAACCCTCTTAGTCAAATCTTTTCACAATAAACCAGCTGGAAACCTTTTTCTCTTATGAAGTTTTTGTGATGATCTGTTTTCTGTGTAGTTATTTTTGAGGTTTTTCTGTGTTTTGTTCTGTCGTCCCTGTTTGCTCCCAGTTGTGTCCAGTTCCCTGATTTCCTCCCTGTGTGTTTAACCCCACCTGTTGTCTCTGTCCTTCGTCGCTCCTCGTCTACTGTTTGTCATTTGTCTGTCTGTTTCCGTTGCTGCCTGTATTTCTCAGTTTGTTCCTGGTTCTTTATTAAATCATAATTTCATCATGACTACCCAGGTTCACCGGCGTCTTCCTCACCTCCAACCACTGGACATCATGACAGTTTTATTGTTTTCAGAGGAATTTGATGCAGTTCAGCATTAAAGACTTTAATGTTTTTCAGAGAACTGGTGTTTAAATTAAATAGCTTCCTGTTAAATATTTCTGTCTAAAATCTGGTAAAATATCCTCTAATAATCTGATGAATCATCTAAACATTCATTTAAAATAAATGTTCAACATTCAGATCAGCCCTTAGTTCACAGATGATGATAATATCTTCCTCATTAACCTGATAGAGTCTCTGAGTCATTTTGGTCCCAAAAGGTGAATTAATATTAATTAGTGATTCCATCTGATGTCTGATATTCAACATGTCTGATGTTATTATAATAATCATCAAGTCTCTCCAGTTAATCTCCATCTATTGGTTCTAGTTTTCTGACTGAGCCTGAAAATCCCTCAGCATGACGACATTTTATACTGAGCTGCTCTCGTCACTAAAATCCTGGTAACAGGAAAAACTGAAGAGTTTTCTAAAACCTTTTGGTCCATTGGTCAGAACCAGAAGAATTTTATTGTCATTGTCAGAAAGACAACGGAAATGCAGGTCCAGTACAACCATCCATTACACAACACCACACTGGGAGGGGGGTGAAGTGGAAGAGGGGGGGGGGGGGAAGTTGGTTGATCTTTACTTGTTGCAACGTGATGAATGTTTCTGCCACCAGGGGGCGACAGCAGCCCATTGCAGACAGTCATGTCTGAACCTGGAAATGAACAAAAGTTACCTTTACCTTTCACATCTACGTCATCTGACTCTGCACTTCTGAACCAATCAGAAACCGAGGCAGAGTTTGTCGTTTAAGGAAGTCATTGCAGCATTTCTATCTCCAACCCACATGTCACAGACTTTGTTTAGACCATTAAATCACTGGTTACATACATTTTTAAAACATTTAAACATTTAGTAAATCCAGATCTACCAAGTATTTTGTCTCCTTCCTTAAAGTTTTCCTTCTCAGTTTTTCTCCTCCCTCTCTGACTTTATCAGCCTGTAAAAGCAGAGCGATGTTTCTGTGTTTAGCTTTATCAGCTGGTTTCCATGCCGACCTCTGGGTCTGAAGGACTGTGAGGTTCAGCCTCTGCTGGTCTGAGAGCTGATAGAAAAGGAAACAGGCTATTAATAAAAGCCTCAGTTTCTGTTCATTGATAAAAACATAAAACTACAGAATAAACATCAGTTTCTCAATGTTTGAGTTGTAACATTTAGAAAACTTTGGATTCGTTGAAGTATTAACGGTTCTCTAATGAAACCTCAACATTTAAATTTATAAACTTTCCTACAAAAACAAACACTGATGGTGAAAATCTAAATTAAAGAATAAAACATTGTTTCACGAATAAAAATCATCACTTGAAAATAATGACATATTAATAACCACTCAAAAGTGTCTAGGTGTCTTGTTTTACGACATATTAATCCAAATGTTCATTTAATCATAATAAATTAAATAATTTCATCAGATAAATATCTTTGGTCTCAGTAACAATCAGCTGATTCAGAATTCAGACTCAATAACTGATCAATGGTTCTGACAGACAGAAATCATTTAGATTTAAAACAGGAAATGGAAACAATAACAATAAATGACTCAGTGTCATCATTATTACAATAAAATGTTTTATTACAGTCTAATATTTTCCTTATCAAAACACATTAAAGAAAAATGTCATGTTTTTGTCGTGACAGATTTATTATCAGCCGAACTCAAGTGAACAAATTTTTTATCTGTATTATATTTTTCAGCTCCACTTGTTAAATGATTTGTATTACTTTTCTTTCTGAAAGTAATAAATATTATAATTATAACAATCAGAGCTGCTGTCACTCCCAGACTGATGAAGATGATGCTCCTTCCTCTCTCTGGTTCTGGAGTCGAAGTTGGTCTCTGAGTTTGGATCTGATCAGCAGCTGCTGTAGAAATATCAGAAATATTTATTAAAATCTGATGAAAACTGAGATCCAAGAGGATTCATGTAGAAGATGAAGATGTTGGTTCATTAAACAGATTAAGATTTTAATCAAAGGAAAATGATTTATATTATTTCTTCTCACCAGTAACGTTGAGTCGACATCTTCCAGAGTTGAATCCATCTTCAGTTTTCACGTCACACAGATACAGACCAGAGTCTTCAGTCCTCAGTCTGGACACATGGAGTCTGATTCGTCCTTCTCTGAGGACGTCTTTGTCACTCTGGACTCGTCCTGAAAAAAAATACAGAACAAAATTCATCTACCAAGGTCCAGCTGCTTTGTGTTAAATAATGAATTACTTCTGTAACCAGAGAGAAACTGATGATTGGCTGACTTTTTTATTACTGTAGTAATTTGTTGCCCAGGATCTGAACAAAGATGTGTCATGTTGTTATGGTGTTTCCCAACCCTGATCCTTGAAGCACATTCCTATGCAGTTCTGCTGAATAAGATGACTTCTGTTAAAATTAAGTTTAGACAGGAAAACCCCTGAAGCCTTCAGAGTGTGTTGAAGAAGAGAGGAACTGAGTCACACAGTGAAGGACTGAATAAATAAAAACTGAGTCGTAGTTTCAGAACCGCTGCCTGTTGTTGCAAAGGAGATGAGTGAAATTATTTTATGTCATGACAAATGTCATGAGTCTGCAATGTTTAAACACGTTATTTTCTATAAGCATGTTTATTAAAAAAAAACAACAACAACAACAACAAAAACGGTGAGACAACTGAAGGCAATAAGATCCCTGTTCACCAGCAGGCAGAGAGAATAGAGCTGCTTTCTCTGATGAAGATCATGGTGGAAATCTGAGGAGAAAGTTTATAGTATCTTAATTTATTCTATCTAATTTGCCCTTTGGGACCAATAAAGTATTTTTGAATTTATATTTGAATCTTTCTTTAATCTGAATCTCACTGAGGTTTTTGTTGGCTGCAAAGTTAATTCAGTTCAAAACTTTAATAAAACATAAAACAACAACAGGCCCTTTAACCAGTCGGCTATAAAACACTTAGTTTTTCCAAGAAGAGCTCAGGCTGAGGTGTTGGTGATGATCAGTTTATGATTTTTATCAGCAGGTTCTGCTTCCTGCTCATGTGGATCAAAATGCTCCAGAAAACAGCAGGTTGAGTCGTTATTAGACTAAATGAAAGGACAATTTTCACTGATGTTCCTCTGATCCTAAAATCACTTCAGGATTAATGAGCCACAACAACATGCAGGTTTCTGACAGACAGCAATAAACAAAGCAGCCATGAGACGTTTAAGTGTTCGTTCTGCCATAAAGTGGAAATCCTGTGTGTGCTTGTACAGGAAATGCTATTTTCGGCAGTGACCTGCCTTCCTGGTATTCTAGAAAGGCAGGACCTGGTCTTGGTCTTGTCTTCCAGTTGTGTGGTAGATACATTTCCTGTATCTTTCCCGGATACAGGAAATGATGTATAAGCTCTTCAGGCTGTGGAAAAGCACAACATTGCTTCCCTTTCTGGGCATTTTTTCAACGAGTCTCACTGAAAAAAAATTAGGCTCATTTTCAATTTGTGTGAAAACAAGGCTCATTCTTTTCACACAAATTTCAGACTTTATAATGTCAGAGTCTATCCTTTCTTTAATACCATAAATTTCTGTTTAATCGTGGAAAAGTATCTTTTATTTCTTGCAGATTTAAGACTTTTCAGCATCATTGAACAGCCTAGATGTTCTTGTAAATATATTAAATCATGAAATATCTGAGAGTTTCAGTAGAAATGTATTGGGCTCATTATTCTTCTGAGTACAGTCGTACTAATTATCAGTCACACTACACTCTAAAAAGTGTTTTTGGGCTGTAGTTCATCTTATGGACTTATTTACATTAATTTAACTTAATTCTTTTGCTTTTGCTATGACAACTTACTTTTTTGTGTTCATTCAACTCAAAACTTACAAATCTTTAACCTTAAGGAACTTTTCACTTTGACTTTACTTAAAACAATTGAGTTCAACGCCAGTTTTGTATCCTAAGTCTGACCAACTCAATTTATTATGATCATCCAACTCAATTCACTAAGTTCTTCCAACTCAATTTGCTAAGTTTTTATAACTTAATTCATAAGGGGGTTTAACATGACAAATTTAAGTCATTGTTACTCAAATAATTTATTTTGTTCTAATAAACATTTAAAATCTCTTTGATTTAATTCTACAGAAAGTCAACTCAAACTTTTAAGAAGTTCCAAACTAAATTTAAATAATCTTTTTACAGTGTCATCTAAATACACAAATCTTTTCCTTAAATAACCTTTTTCACTTTGACTTTACTTGAAATAATTCAGTTTGTGTCCCATGTCTGACACAATGACTCTTACGCTTACAGGGACACATTCCCAGTAAGCGACTGTGGCTCTGTGGATAGAGCAGTTGCCTTGTAATCGGAAGGTTGTCAGTTCAATTCCAGCTTCCTCCTGTCGTATGTTAATGTGTCCCCTGGGTACTTAATGCCAAGTTGCCAACCAATCTGAGCATTAAATACATGTGTGAATATGTGGTCAAAAGTGTTATTTAAGTTTATTTACCATTTTTGAAGTAAACTAAATGATTTGAGTAAGACTGACTTAACAAATTGAGTTGGGTGATTATAATATATTGAATTGGTTAAACTTAATAAATTTAGTTGGATAAACTTAATTGAATTGCTTGTTACCTACAGAAGCAATTCAATTAAGTTGGTTCAACTTTTTTCTTTTTAGAGTGTAAATAAAACATGTTGTAGCTTGAGTCATAACATAAACGTTCAACTCTGCAGTTTTAAATTACATTCAACACCAACTTCACTTCATTTTCCAATAATGACTTTCAGTAACATCCAGCATGAACCACCGAGGTGTTTGTTGCTGTGACTGATATAATGAGCTGCTGCTCTCTGACTGATTACATTCAAACATTTCCAGTCCTGCACACATCTGTGAGAATCTTTCCACAGATCTTATCAAACATCTGTGTGAACAAAATAATCATTCTGCATTAAGTGAACTTCACTGACTGCAGGAGGAGAAATCATCTGTTGGTCTCTGATGAAAACCATGTGAGGTGAAGGCAGGAGCTTCATAGAAACTGTTTCAACCATCAGTTCAGGCATCAGTTACACAAGCTGTGGTCTGATGAAGCTGAAGTGGAAATGTTTGACCAAGATGACCAAAGTTACATTTGGAGGAAGAACTGGGATGCTGGTGACATCCTAACTCTGAAGCATAGTGTTGGCAGCATCATGCTGGGGGACTGTTTTGCCGCAGGAGGAACTGCTACAATAATAACTTCAAGTATTTTGTTTCATTTATTTCAGTTCTTTTAAATCTAGACTAAAACCCTCTCCTGTTTATAGCTGTTTTTGAAGCATAATAAATTAAACACTGACCAACATATCAGATCTGTGTTGATGATTTTGATTATAACATTCATCAAAATGTAATGTCTGCAGACGTCGCAGACCCTGCAGACGCCTTACAGCTGCAGGCGTCCAGGTGGACGTCCAGGTGTTTCTCCAGCTGTTTACAGTCTATTGTTGACTGTATGGTTCCTTTTATGACTTTATATTTTTGTTTTTATAATTTAAAGCACTTTGAGCTGTCTTGTTGTTGAAATGTGCTACACAGATAAACTTGAGTGATTATTATTTAAATTAATCGACATGTTAGCAGTAATAATCAATATTAATAATGCTAGAGTTAGCACAACAACTAATTTTCTTCTGTTGTCCGAAAGCAAAACACAGAGAATAATACAAACATGAAATTACTATAGAAATCAGAAACTAGAGCAGAATAAACAAGGTGATCTGCACAAACTGCATCTCTAGATAGTTTTCAAACAGTTTTAAGTTCCTAATTTAAAATGTCAATGTGTTTCATGACTGCAGGCCTCTGATGCATTCAGCCAAAGTGGCTTAACAGCAATAAATTCATCTTTTTGGCCCTGATCTCAGTCCTACAGAGATCCTACCAACATGGCCTCATGTTTCCTCCAATCATTTCTGCCCAGTTTTTTAAAAACACCTTTTAACTTCCTGTCTGCCTGAAAACACAGATCTGTCTAAACATGCTCAGAAACAGAACGTCTTCAATAAAGTGTTTTATCCTTTCAGTTTCTGACCTCAAAGCAACATTTAATCCTCCACCTCAGCACAGTTTCATCTTCAGTGCTAATGTAACAATCTGTAGGAAGCTAACATTAAATAGAAGGGGAATAATTAAGATCTGCTCTTTTGTTTTTAAATCAATCACTTGGATGATGAAATGATTTTGAGGAAACAAAAATATCAGAATGTGAAGCAAAGCAAACCTTAAAGTTCAGCTTCTATTTATAACTGGAGGAGGAAAGAAGCTGTTGTGCAGAAATGAAACCAAACATGGATAGAAGTGTGAATCATGACTGTTGCTTCATTTTGGTTTAATCAGTTCAAAGCAACAAGACAGTTAGAATTGCTTAATACCTTACATACTTTACAACAAGGCACCTTGAATGGCTTTCTTCTAATAAGATTACCTTACCTGTCTTACCTTTATCTAGGAGTCAAACTATATTTCTTTACTTTCATTCAGAGAAAACAAACTTCAGTTTGATTCAGTGAAGGTTTAGTAAACATTCTTTGTTACATGAAGCCTGCAGTGAGGCCTGTCACTATAAGCAATAAATCAATGAATACATGACAAATTAAATCAAGCTCAATCATTTCCATTTGTATAATTTATTGTTTTCCTCTTTTCTGTCTTTCTACTAAAAACCAGATAAAAGTCTTCAGTCTGGTACTTTGGACTCAATCAGCCGTTTATTGAAGGACAAGTTTGTTTATAGATACTTTATAATTCATTTATTTGTTGTTTATGTGGTTTTGTTTATTTATCTTGAATATTTAAAATGTCTTATTCATTATTATGACAGGTCTGCCTGCAGATCATGCCATCATTGTATAAAGAACAAAGACACTTTTGAAAAATGTTGTTGCATTTCTTAAAGCCACTAACTACACTTTCATTCAGATGTTAACAATCTAACTGGTTCCAAGTTTCAGGTTTAGAGTTTATTGTTGAAGTTATTTGATTTATTTCCTAATTAATTTCTCATTAACTTATTAATTTAATCAGTAGGTCTTCAGAAAAGCAAAATGTTTTAGTGCCTGAGTAGGTGGCAAAACACAGGAACTAAAACACAAAATTTCACCTCCTCATATTCGTCCTCTGAAGCTGTTGAAACTAAACTCAATAAACCACAAAACCTGGACTGAAAACCGTCAAAATGAAAACTCAGCTTGTTGACTTCCCCACGTCTTCCTGCTCTTACATGAAGAAACTTCAACGAATTTATCACTTTAATAAAAAAATACTCAGTGAAATTAAAACTTGGGTTGCTTTAAATGATCAGGTCACTGGTTTAAATAATCTGCTTTTAATGATTGTAAATGAGAATGAAGAACATGAGCAGAAATGTTTAACTGAACCTTCAGAAAATAGAGAAATAAATTAACTATATTCAGGAATAAATGTTGGCTGTGTAACAAGCTGCTGAATCATTTTATCTATTCACTTATTAAGCTTCTTTTAGAAACTCTCCATGTTTCTGAAATGTCAACCTGGATCCTCCTGTTTCTGACTTTAGGCTCAGTTTTCATTTACAGCAGATTGTTTACAACAAATTCAAGTTTCTGTAACGGGAATGAAAACTTCAGTTTAGATTCTTAGAGTCAATAAAACTTGAGCAGCTCAACCTGGAGATAAAAATCAGAAATAATAAAAAGCTTGTCTCTTGCTCTCTGAGCACGATAAGCTCAGGAATGTGTTCCTTGTTTTGTCATTTCTCTTGTTCAGAGAGCAAGAGAAATGCATGTTCAAATGCTAAGGAACACTTTCCTGAGCTTCCTCTCAGAGAGCAAGCTCACATTCTTGAGCTTTCTCTCTGAGAGCAAAGTCAGGAATGTGAGCTTGCTCTCTGAGCTGTCAGAGAGCAAGCGAAATGCTCAGGAATGTGTTCCTTGCTTTGTCAAAGAACACAGACAAATTCAGACACACAGACACACCTCTAGTAGATATTCCACTGTGTCAACATGACTGCAGGGTGAGGGTTGGTAGTTTTTCTCTGCTGTCTAATTTAAACTGCATCACATCTGAAAGCCTGAAGGAGGAAGAGAATAACAAAACTCTTAC